>NC_134408.1:67350579-67653704 GCF_038048845.1 Mixophyes fleayi
AGAACAGTGGAATGTATAATGTGTTTAATGGTACACAACAGGAAAACGTGGTCTAGCCAGACCCATACAGCAAATGACAATCAGGGAAAATACATATGATCACGTAGTGAACGGAGTCACAATAAGCGCCATAGCAATGAATAGCATGAGTGTCAATAATGTCAATGACCGGTGTAAACAGCCGGATAGTTCTGGAGGATTTGCAATCCTCCTCTGGAAGGAAATCCTTCCCTAGGTGCAGGTAAATCCTATAATAAATGAAAATGTAGTAAACAGTTCGTATTCCCACATTAAGTAAATAATATCCGTTTCGGCAACCAGCTCAGTCGGCTGGATTCACAGATGTGAGACGACTGTGGACTTACATTGTTAGGAACTTACCTTGTCCCCGTTCCGCTGCGCTGTCAGCGGGAGCTGACAGCGGTGTCCATCTCTTCAGCGCTTCTTCTGTTAGCGCTGCCGCACTTCCGGGTTCTCTCTGCTGCTGATCATGTGACTCCTGGGCGGGGAATTCAAACTCCTATATCTCCCCTGCTCTGACACGCTGCCTGTGTCAGAGCAATGTGTTTCCTGTTCCTGGCTACAGTTCCTGTGTCCTGACTCCTGTGAACCTGCTCCCTGTTAACCCCTCTATTCCTCCTACTCCTGTGTACCTACCTGGCTGTGACCTGACTATTCTTTGGCTTATCCCTGGCACTACGCAACTGGACTATCTTCTGTGTACCGACTCGGCTGTGTTACCAACAATTCTCTGGATCTCCCTCTGGCACCGCATACCTGATACCTTCTGTGTACCGACTCGGCTGTGTTACCAACTATTCTCTGGATCTCCCTCTGGCACCGTATACCTGATACCTTCTGTGTACCGACTCGGCTGTGTTACCAACTATTCTCTGGATCTCCCTCTGGCACCGTATACCTGATACCTTCTGTGTACCGACCCGGCTGTATTACCAACTATTCTCTGGATCCTGCCACGCACCCATTGCCTCCGTGCATCTACCGGTTACTGTTCCAGACCTACAACGCCTGGAATTAACGGTTAGTGCCTGTACTTGCACCGCATTGTCTATTTTCTTGTCTACCTGCCATCACTTAGAACTTTCTCCCTTACGTCAGTAGGCTAATCTGGGGTCCGCGACCTGCGGTTCTTCGGCAGCTAAGCCCACACTACCTTGCGGTGGTTCTTGGTGAAGACAGGAAAGCCGTTAGACTCCGCGCCCTAGGTAAGCCTGTGCTAATACTGACTAAGGCATCAAAATCGTAACAGTTTGCTCTGACCCTTATTTAACTGATGGAAGCGACAGGGAATCCCACTGCGAGAGTACTACTGGATAACTTAGCGGCTCAGGTTGAGGAACAGGGGAAAAATCAAGAACAGTTATTACAGATTCTGCAGACTCTGTCTAACAGGTTGGATACGCTCCAAGCAGCTCAGGTGGCAGCTCCTAATCCTCCACCTGCTCCGGCCCCACAGCCTGCCCCCGCTCCAAGCGGTTCAGCTGTATCTGCTCCCACCACCTCTCAACTCCGCATACCTAACCCACCCAAGTTCAATGGGGATCCTAAGGAATGCCGAGGCTTCTTGAACCAGTGTGCTATTCAATTCGAACTTTTGCCCGGAAACTTTCCTACACAGAAAACTAAAGTCGCTTATATTATTTCCTTATTGTCTGGTCAAGCGCTTGCCTGGGCTTCTCCTCTCTGGGAACATGATGACCCCATTCTCCATAATTGTGCCACTTTCTTGGAAACCTTCAGACGCATCTTTGATGAACCCGGACGAGTCTCCAGTGCAGCTTCTGGACTCCTCCGTCTGCGCCAGGGTACCCTTACTCTGGGCCAGTATGCCCTTCAATTTCGCACTATGGCGGCCGAACTTCGTTGGAACAATGAAGCTTTAGTGGCCACATTTTGGCACGGCTTGTCCAATCGTATTAAGGACGAGCTAGCAGCCCGAGAGTTACCCACTACCCTGGATGCTTTGATCTCTCTCTGTAACCAGATTGATATACGTTTCCGTGAACGCACTCAGGAGAGAGAGAGTTCCCGTCGATCTACTTTCCGTTTGGCTCCTCGCTTCCAAAGTCCTATTACACCGGAGGAAGAGCCTATGCAGTTGGGAAGAGCACGTTTATCCCAGGAGGAAAGAGAGAGGCGGTTCAAGAATCGTTTATGCCTTTATTGCGGGGAACCCGGTCATGTCCTGAGTCAATGTGGGAAGCGCCCGGGAAACGATCGGACCTAACTGATGACGGAGAGACTAAGTTAGGTATGAACATTCTCTCTCCTATGGATTCTAGTTTTTCTATCCAAGTTCTTCTGCAATATACTGATAAACAATTGTCTCTTCCAGCGCTTATTGACTCCGGTGCAGCGGGGAACTTTTTATGAGCTGACATTGTAGAGCGGTTATCATTGCCTAGGCAACCCTTAGATCCACCTATTGCCATTACAGCTATAGATGGCAGTCGTATCATTGGAGGATCCATTAAGAACAGAACTGTCAACATGTCTCTACGCATTGGAGCCTTACACACTGAGGAAATCTCCTTCTTAGTCATTCCAAAGGCTATCAACCCGTTGATCTTAGGCCTACCTTGGCTCAGACTTCACTCCCCCACTTTAGATTGGCAGAAACCGGAAGTTCTTGCATGGGGTTCAGAGTGTCATTCCCGATGTCTTCCCAGGATTCATAGACCCGCTATGGGCTGTCTTCCAACACCCTCCGGTATTCCTCCTCAATATCATTCGTTTTCTGATGTCTTTTGTGAAAAGGAGGCTTCCAAGTTACCCCCTCATAGACCTTGGGATTGCTCCATTGAATTGTTGCCGGATAAGATACCACCTAGAGGACGGGTATTTCCATTATCTCTACCCGAATCAGAGGCCATGTCCCTATATATTAAGGAGAATTTAAACAGGGGTTTTATCCGGAAATCCTCGTCACCAGCAGGAGCAGGTTTCTTTTTCGTAAAAAAGAAGGACGGCGGATTGCGTCCTTGCATAGACTACCGTGGCCTCAACGCCATAACGAAAAAGAATAGGTACCCCTTACCATTAATCTCTGAACTCTTTGATAGGATCAAGGGAGCTTCAATTTTTTCTAAACTGGATTTGAAAGGGGCCTACAACCTTATCCGTATTAAACAAGGGGATGAATGGAAGACGGCGTTCAATACGCACGATGGGCATTTTGAGTATCTTGTCATGCCATTTGGACTTTGTAACGCTCCTGCGGTTTTTCAAAATTTCATTAACGAAGTTTTTCAGGATTTCCTGTATCAATTTGTTGTCATCTACCTAGACGATATTCTTATTTTTTCACCTGATATTATTACTCATCGCCATCATGTCTCCTTGATTCTTCAACGCCTTCGGTCGCATCATCTGTACTGTAATGTGGACAAGTGTGTCTTTGAAAAAACGCATCTTCCTTTTCTTGGTCACGTGGTTTCTGGCTCCGGATTACGTATGGACCCTGAGAAATTAAAGGCGATTTCTGATTGGCCCCAACCGGTTGGACTTAAGGCCATCCAGCGTTTTATTGGGTTCTCTAATTATTACCGCCACTTTATCAAAGGGTTTTCGTCTGTTATTGCACCCATCACTTCCCTGACCAAGAAATCTGCCAACGCTAAGACCTGGCCACCAGAGGTGGTAGAGGCCTTCAAGTATCTTAAAGAAGCCTTCATATCGGCACCTATTCTTCAACAGCCAGATTCTTCCTTCCCCTTTTTTCTCGAAGTTGACGCATCCTCCACTGGAGTAGGAGCTATTTTGTCTCAGAAGAATTCTACTGGAAAGTTTTCTCCCTGTGGCTTCTTTTCTCGTAAATTCTCATCCACCGAAAAAAACTACGGCATTGGAGACAGAGAACTACTTGCTTTCAAATTGGCCTTGGAGGCCTGGAGACATCATTTGGAGGGAGCCAGATTTCCTGTTACTATTTTTACGGATCACAAGAACCTGCTTTATCTACAAACTGCATCCTGCCTCAATCCCCGTCAGGCCAGATGGTCTTTATTTTTTTTCACGATTCAATATGATCATTACCTTCAGACCAGGGTCCAAGAACAAGAAGGCTGATGCTCTCTCTCGTTCCTTTGATTCTATGGATACCGAAGAAGAGAGTGTTAGGTCTATTCTAGATCCAGAATGTATTTTGGCTACTACTCCTACTCGGGTGATCATTCCTCACGGGAAGACTTTGGTTCCTCCACATCGCCAAACTAAACTCCTTAAATGGGCTCATGCCTCCCGTTTTTCTGGTCATGCCGCTATAAAGAAGACCTTGGAATTTATCTCCCGTAGTTATTGGTGGCCGGCTATCCGTTCGGACGTTCGACAGTTTGTGACGGCGTGTTCCACTTGCGCTCAAAATAAAGTTCCTCGTCAAGCTCCATACGGTCTGCTGCAGCCTCTGCCAATTCCGGATCGACCTTGGGGTCATCTCTCCATGGATTTTATCACAGATTTACCCTCCTCCAGAGGGTTCTCAGTAGTGTGGGTGGTCACCGATCGCCTTTCCCGAGCCGCTCATTTTGTGGCATTAAAAGGTCTCCCTTCTGCTCCTATTCTGGCTCAACTCTTCATTAAAGAAATTTTCCGCCTACATGGCTGTCCAGATATTATCGTTTCTGATCGAGGAACTCAGTTCGTGGCAAGATTTTGGAGGGCCTTTTCTCGTCTTTGTGGAATTAAGTTAAATTTTTCTTCTGCATATCATCCGCAAAGTAATGGTCTCACGGAAAGGACGAATCAAGAATTGGAGAAATTCCTCAGATGTTTCATTTCAGCTAAACATGATGATTGGGTTGATTTATTACCTTGGGCAGAATTCGCACACAATAATAATTCACACGACTCTACCTCCATTTCTCCCTTTTTTGCTCTTCAGGGATTTCATCCTAAAGTTCCACCCCTCAAAGAGTTAACCGCTTCTGGGGTTCCTGCAGTGGATTCCCTTCTATCGGACTTCTCGTCTAGGTGGGATCTTATCAAACGCAAATTACTTCACACCTCTGCCATCAGTAAAAAAGCATTTGACAAAAGAAGAAGACCGTCTCCACTACTTACTCCTGGTGACAAAGTGTGGTTGTCTACAAAGAATCTTCGCTTGTTGGTTCCTTCTAGGAAATTCGCTCCCCGATTTATCGGTCCCTTCAAGATCATTGAGGTCATTAATCCGGTGGCCTTTAGATTAAAATTACCCCCTACCTTGAGGATTCCCAATGTCTTCCACATTTCCCTTCTCAAACCACTTGTTGTTAACAAATTCTTCTCTTCAAGAAGACCTCCTGCTGCTATTTCTGCACCAGATCAGGAATTTGAGGTGAAGGAGATTCTAGATTCTCGGATTTCCAGAGGTTCCTTGCAGTTCCTGGTTGACTGGAAAGGTTACGGTCCTGAAGAGCGTTCTTGGATTCCTGCACGAGACCTTCATGCTCCGAGTTTGTTGAAGAAATTCCATACCAAGTTCCCTCTAAAGCCTTATAGGTTATCCGGAGGCCACCCCTGAAGGGGGGGGTACTGTTAGGAACTTACCTTGTTCCCGTTTCGCTGCGCTGTCAGCTCCCGCTGACAGCGGTGTCCATCTCTTCAGCGCTTCTTCTGTTAGCGCTGCCGCACTTCCGGGTTCTCTCTGCTGCTGATCATGTGACTCCTGGGCGGGGAATTCAAACTCCTATATCTCCCCTGCTCTGACACGCTGCCTGTGTCAGAGCAATGTGTTTCCTGTTCCTGGCTACAGTTCCTGTGTCCTGACTCCTGTGAACCTGCTCCCTGTTAACCCCTCTATTCCTCCTACTCCTGTGTACCTACCTGGCTGTGACCTGACTATTCTTTGGCTTATCCCTGGCACTACGCAACTGGACTATCTTCTGTGTACCGACTCGGCTGTGTTACCAACAATTCTCTGGATCTCCCTCTGGCACCGCATACCTGATACCTTCTGTGTACCGACTCGGCTGTGTTACCAACTATTCTCTGGATCTCCCTCTGGCACCGTATACCTGATACCTTCTGTGTACCGACTCGGCTGTGTTACCAACTATTCTCTGGATCTCCCTCTGGCACCGTATACCTGATACCTTCTGTGTACCGACCCGGCTGTATTACCAACTATTCTCTGGATCCTGCCACGCACCCATTGCCTCCGTGCATCTACCGGTTACTGTTCCAGACCTACAACGCCTGGAATTAACGATTAGTGCCTGTACTTGCACCGCATTGTCTATTTTCTTGTCTACCTGCCATCACTTGCGGTGGTTCTTGGTGAAGACCGGAAGGCCATTAGACTCCGCGCCCTAGGTAAGCCTGTGCTAATACTGACTAAGGCATCAAAATCGTAACATACATTTGCGATGAAGCAATCAGCTCCTGATGTTTCCTGTTGATACAGAGAAGTCCTCTCCGGTATGTATATGAACAGTGAAGTGCTGGTAGACTGGATTCCTTAAGTGCGTGCATGCGCAGAGCATCGCTGGCGTCCCAGCTGTTTATTGTGGATGTACACTCGGACAGTGTATTGCAGTGCTGCAAATCCACGAAAATGCTCAGTGTGGTATTAGCGGACAAGGAACTCCGATCTCAGTTCTTGTGTGGGACCAATAATTGCCGAACTGGGCTTCATCAGGGAATGTCCCTGATGAAGCCCGCCCAGTGCGGGGGAAACGCGTTGGATTATTCTACACATTACTACTGTGACCAGCCCAACTTTCGGCAATTATTGGTCCCAGAGGAGAATTGCAAATCCTCCAGAACTATCCGGCTGTTTACACCGGTCATTGACATTATTGACACTCATGCTATTCATTGCTATGGCGCTTATTGTGACTCCGTTCACTACGTGATCATATGTATTTTCCCTGATTGTCATTTGCTGTATGGGTCTGGCTAGACCACATTTTCCTGTTGTGTACCATTAAACACATTATACATTCCACTGTTCTAGCGCCGAGGTACTGTCTACAATATCCTATTTGTCTAGGGATAGGGGTTCCCTATTTCCCTCTGGCTGCTCACATACCACATCTGTGTTGCCCTATACTTTCTACTTAATAATGTCTGTACAGCAAATTAACATTTTAACTTGAGAAAAAAATGTAAATGATCCTTATGATACTATATAAAGTCCTGTATACTATGTATACGGTATTTCCTAAAGTTTACATTGCTAAAACATTAATACTAATGTGTACACATGAACTGCAGTGAACACATACACAGCAACAAAAACTACTGTACAGTATTATGACAGAACAGTACTGTGTCTGGGTACATTTTGTGGTTGGTTTGTCATCCAAACAAAGGCTCCATTTAATCTTAATAAGGCTGTGCATATTAGACACAATTTCCTCATAACTATAGCTTAGAGTAGATCCCCCAAGCAGTTTTGGAGATTTCTGAGCAAAGTTGTTTCGCTATTTGTAAATTAACATAGACACTTTGAATTTCTGAAAACATTAATATTCAAAGTCTATCCTCTCTTTCAATCTTCTGAAATTCCCCACTGAAACTGCAGAAAAGTGCAGCTATGGGAACATTTGTTGAGCCCAAATAATGTGCAATATGGGAACAAATACAATTTGGTTTAAGTGCGCCCTTCTAAGGTTTTATTTAGATCTAACAATGTTTTCTCAATAATTGCTTTAATGTTATATCTGTAGAGAAAATTATTGGGTAGGATGAAAGCAGCCTTGGTTGCCAGTTTAAAACCACATGGTCTATCTACTCTATTACATTGCTTGAACCACTATTCCTTATTTCTGAGTGTTAGGATGTTACCCTTGCAACCAGTCCAAAGCCTTTTGAAGAAACACAAAAAAAAACATACCTTATGAACAGACTGAATCATTCCAGACTCCAATTCAATTAGCCACTTTTCAACCTGGCCTCTGGCTTTTGATGTGGAAATAGTATTTATCAGTTGCACCACCTCTCCTTCACTGCTGTTCATATGTGTGATATCTAAGACATCTGTAAATTCCACTTTTGCTATTCCTTCAAAGCATTTCTTTAAGTGGGGTTGTACTCTATAGCAAAGTAGACAAACACAAAATGTAAAGTTAACTCTAATTAAAAATAACATTATGCCATGTATGGTACTATACTATAATAAAAAAACAATGTTATTATCACCACCCTTCTAACCATTATTCATGACTATGTCCACTTTCATTATAGCTTTAGACATTGTCTAAACCTTTTCTAAGGGTTACTGCCAACTCCACCAATTCATGTCTGCTAAGGAACAACAAAAATTCCTTGCATGTAATTAATTCCAGCTCTGGGTGCTAAACATACCATCATGTGAAATGGAAGAAATATTCATTATTCCAGTTAAACAGGTGACTGGCTCCCTGTTCTGTTTATATTAACAGTTCTCAAATGCAGTCACTATGTGTGCTTTGACCACTGAAACGTAAGAATTTGTCAAAAGCTCTTGGCAGTATTGAAGAATTACTGCAAGCTGGAGACCAGAGAGAGTTAGTTCTGGGATTGGAATGGATACTGGCTGCCTTTCTGTGATATCCAACAGCCAGTTAGCTGTTCATGATCAAGAGAGCAGAGACATCCTGAATGCATTGCACAGCAATTACAGCACTGAATGCTTCAAATGTATTAAAATTCTGGCTGCCTCCAATCATAGAGATATTTTCAAGATGGCAGGAGAGCGGTGGTGCTAATCCTCATCCTCATAGTAGGCAGTAGTAAGAGAAATGACAAAATACGTTTACTGGTCATGGGTATCTGGTTCTGGTTGTCGGTCAAAGAATACTGATTACTGGTAAATTGTATTGAGAAAATAAATGCTGGTTACAGGTGAAATGGGTCTGGTCATTGGTCAATTAGGTACTGAATTAGGGGTAATAAGTGTCAAATTACAATATAATTAAATGGTGCTGAGTTCTGGCCAAACAGTAATGATTGCTTGTCATTGGGGGGTATTCAATTGTTAGCGAGATGCGTTAAAATTTCGCGCTCGAAAAAAAACCCAAAACCAGCGCTCGTTTTTTCCTGTTCGAGCGCGCGTTTAAAAAAAACAAAACCCTCAATTCAATTGTTTTTTTGCATGCACCCCCATCGCGCTCTATTATTGGTCATAGCGAGTTTGAAATGGTTAAGGCACTCATTTTACTATTAAAAAATAAAAGTAAATTAATGCAATCAAGAATGGCCCCAGCACTGCAAAGGAGATTGGGCCCCTACACTGCAATCAAGAAGGGCGCCAGCACTGCACAAGAGAATGGGCCCCCACACTGCAATGAAGAAGGGCCCCAGCACTGCTCGCAACAATGGCCCCCCCTGTACAGCAGAATTAAAGATTTTACAAGGAGGTACATTTTTTGAAATTTACAAACATTTGAACACTGGCCAAGCATGGACATTTGTAAGGTACAAATATTTGTGGGACAGTGGGCAAGCCGGACCTTTCTTCGAAGGTAAAAATATTTGTTGGGACTTTGCGTAAATGAGTGTGTGTAAGTAAAGCATCATAAAACTGAGGATTTCGTCCATGGTGAGTATTTTGTATTTTTTTTTTTTAATTAAAATCTATGGTGTACATGAGGGTGTTCACTGTATTTCTTGGGGTTTTATTATTTTTAATAAAGATTTGTGGTTGGAATGAGGGTGTTGTGCTTTTATTTAACATTTTGCTTTGTGGAACTACAGATCACAGCCAGCCATGGATGTAAGAGCATGTTGGCACTTGTGGTTCTACTACAAGTGCAAACATGCCCTGGGTGCTATGGGTACGCTGGTGGTTGTAGTTAGACAAGTAGCAGCATGCCCTACTATTTAGGACAACATGGCTGGCTGGGACATGTAGTTCCACAAGCAAAAAACTTTTTTTTTGTTTTTTTTCATACAAAATCCCCATTTATTACCCTACCACCCACAGCCCAGGGGTAGTAGGAAGAGCCCTAGTGCTATCGGCACTGGCCTGGGTGTCCCTAGGGGGGTGGCCCGCTTACATTTTTCAGCGGACCACAATCCCTAGGGAATCCAGGCCAGCGCTAAGCAGTCTGTGGGTTTTTAGTCATTATGGCCGTGGGACCCAAACTGCGTTTCCCCCCCCCCCCCTGTTATAGTGCCTATCACCCCGGCTGGTTTGCCTAGTGCTGGTTCAATTAAATTAGGGGGAACCCTACGTCAAATTTTTCACACATCAATAGCCTGCCAGCACTAGGGCGAAGACTAAATAGAGTGGGGAGCAAACGATTTTGCTTTTAAAAAATAAATACCACCCCCCCCCCCTTAAAAAAAAAATAATAATATAAAAAAGTTTTAAATACATGCAGCACTATGGTTATTTCTAAAGGGGGAAATTTCCAAAAATTATTAATTATTATACACTTTTTTTAGTACTTTTCTTTTTTTAGGTAACTTTTATGAACTTTTACACCTATTTTCTCAGTTTAATGTATATTTTTCTTAACTTAATAAAAAAAATTTTTCTTTGAGCAGACCATGGAGGTGCGAGATAAAACAGCATATTTGCCTTTTTCACACTCGGCGTTAAAAAACAATTGAATAGCTTTTTCCACTAAGGGTTCGCAGCCAGCCTATACTTTAACATTGACAAACGCTTGGAGCGCGATAACACCGTTTCGGTGTAAAAAAAAAAAAGAATAGAATTGCGTGAGAAGTTTTCGCGCTCGAAAATAAGGTAAAATAGCAAAAAAATTACTTTTCACGCTCGAACTTCCAAACTCGCTAACAATTGAATACCCCCCATAGAGTGCTGACTATACACCAAATATTTGATGGTTACTGATTAATAGGGTGCTTCATTACATCGTACTCAAAGTGTGCTGGACAGATGTGTATTATATTACTTACTGGAACAAATATAGCATGCTGTTATGCTGTTTGTGGCATATTAGCAGTCACAGGAATATTGAATTTCTTGAAAGACATTGATTACTATGATTAAATTCCCTTGTTAGTTGTACACTGTATCATGTACATAGCACTTACCTTGTTGGATCCTTTGTCTCTGACAAAATCTCAAGAAGCTCATCGTTTGACAAGAAGAAAAATCGAGGAAAAAACAAACGTTTCTTCTCCAGGTAGTCATTAAGTCCCTTTAAAATGAGTTCCAAAAACTCACTTGACTTTTTGAACTTCTCTAGCATTTTTTCAATCATCACAACAGAAAGGACATGCTTATCCTGTAAAAAAATCATTTTGGATATCTTGCCTGTTATCTTTGATTTATCAATTACAGATAAATGTCATAGTACTGTATATGGACATGGCATATTTGCAGATAATGTAATATCAAACATGTGCATCAATGTCTTCCCAGTTTTAACAGTAAAAATTGTTAATAAAACCCCCAAGGACTATTACTGTACTGCCTGAAAATAGTATAATTAATAATGAAATTAAACTTATGTTGGCCAATACTACAAGTTACACATGGTGTACTGCACCTAGAAAATGGATATTACACCAGTCAACATTACATCACCACTGAAAATGATCACTGCACATATTAACTTGTATCTTATAGAAAAACAGAATTTGCCAATAATTACACACATATTACAAGGAAAAAAAGGATAAGGGACACACATTTCCAGAAACACTTTAAGTACTTAAATAAACATATACATTTCTTCAATTAACTATGTATTTCCTTTTGTTTGTAAATAAAAAACAGTTACTACTAAATGTAAATGTGTTTCTGTGCAGTCACCTTTGAAAAAAATGCCAAAGTCATTGCCCACCGAGACTCTCTTTTCTTATATTTTAGCAAATGGGAAATACACATTTTTAAGTAGCAATTATTCATAATTACTCTGACAGGTTAGACGCTTGAAAGATCACATTTGCATTACCTTTCATCCCAATATGCTAAGAGCTAGCCCACATTATCATGAAAATAGAAGATAGAGCAAGTTTATTTTTGTTGATCAGTAGGGAAGGAATGTCTGTGTGGATGTTCAAGCTTTTTTCCCTTAATGAACACTTATTCAGCAGATCCACATCGCCATCTTGTGGAATTTAAGATTAATCTACAAGTGATAGGAGTATGGTACATTTTATTTAAGATCTACTTAAAAATGTTTGATTCTGTTGTTTTCTATGATCATTTATTTTACATTTTCCTTCTCTTTTTTGCATAACTGGAAAAACGCAAAATGTACAGACATTTTTTTTTAAAAATAGTTAGTGTGATATCCAAGTTCATATAGGATAATGTGACAGAGGGAAAACCACTGCTCAGGAAGGGTGTGCTGATAATGCCCAACTGTTTGAAAGCTTTCAATAGGAATATTTTGCAATTTTTTACAAATGTGTTATAAATATAAGGGCACCTGCCCTGCTAGAGGGCAGGTGCAAATACTCGCGGCTGATGATGATGATTTGTGGTAAACCAGGCACATATACTGCTGATGCAGAACTGGACGTATCTCAGCTCCACATGTATGATGTCCAACTCTGCATCAGTTCCTATGTACTGAATTTCAAAATTTGGCAGTGTGTAGGATTTTCTACAGGAGAAAAAGGGCCCCGGACACTTGGGGGATAATAGTTTACTATTTAAAAAAAATACATCTGCTTTAGCTACTTAATAACCCCTTATTTTCTTACAGAACACACTAGAAAAGTAAGGAGATAAAGGATTTTGGAGGCAATAGGACATTTTATTTTGAGCACCTATTCATCAGTATATAGAAGATTTTTAAGAATGGCCCTGGAAAATCATTCTGCACTAACTATTACGAGGATGATGAATTCAGCTGAAAGTGCCCATGGTAGAAAAGTAAAAACATCACTTCAAAGTCCACTATATTTCCACTTTATAACCAGCCCCTGTATTCACTTCAACTTTCTCCTAAAATATTGCTAAGTAAAGCCACATTTATGCTTTAAATTGATCATAAAATTGAGGGGACATCAGGTCTTTATTACGTGTGTTCCTTTTGTACATTTACATGCTTTTATTACACTAGTAGACAGGGGTGGATTAGGCATAAGGTTTACCGGAACTTTTCCCGGAAGGCCATTGGACTCAAGAGGCCGCCCGGAGGCCGCCTAAAGTTTTTTTTAATTCACCTTTGCTTTTTTGCTTTCTTCTTCACCCATTCTTGTATGCCAATGAGTGGGGGGGAAATTTGTTTGTGGTCCACGGCCGCTCAGTTATTCAAGCTAGTTAAAAAAAAAAAATTCCGCCCGCTCCTCTCCTTGTAAGGGCTGTGCACCCTATTGTTACAGTGCACAACCCCTAATTCCATGGCACCTAACTTCTTCCTGGTGGCTCCTCCTCTCATGCCATGGCAGGATCATCTTCCACTCGCCTGTTGTGTGTTATCAGCATCACGGAAGATGAACCATATCATCAACAGGTAAGTGGTTCTGAAGTGAAGTGAGAAATACATCAGCAACAGGGAGAGGGAGAGGAACGAGTAAAATTGAGGAAAATAACTATTGTGAACAACGGTGGTGATTGGGTTTGATTATGAGGGTGAAGGAGTTAATGGACCCCTAATGGAGGTAATTATGGTCAGGGAGGTAATAAAGGGGTTAATTAATATGAATGAAATTAATTGATGATGTAGGGGTTAATTAATAATATTGATGAGGGAGTTTATTATTATAATCGGGTTACTGATATTGAATGGGGTTACTGAAATAGTTAATAATTTTGAGAAGGGGTTAATTAATTAATTAATGACAATGAGGATGATATTGTATGGTGCTCACTAGCATGCTGTCTGTTTTGTTTGGCACTCACCAGATTGCTCTCTGTACTGTATGGTGCTCACTAGCATGCTGTCTGTATTGTCTGGCACTCACTAGTGTTTACAAGTAATCACAGTTAGCCATACAGGTAGGCAGAGTCAATGTGATTTTTCCTTTTTTTTGTTTGTTTTTGTTATGCCACTAGGTAGAGTTTAGAATCAGTGGGAGATTTACAGGGATGAGGCCCAGCTAGAATAATCCATATGATAGTGGTCAGGATTCATGTAATAGGAAGGACTTCCCAGGCACAACTACTATCACATTAATGCTAATCTTGGGAGCCTCTAGCAGCAGGAGGTTCCCAGGGTTAATGCTAACCCTGGGAACTTCCTGCTGCTGGATTAAGCTGACCGCTAAATGTAACCGATGTGTACACTCCACCCACTGGTGTGCGGAGTCTTCCCAGTACGAGTTGCATTTGCTTTGCCTACCACTGATGTGGCAAGAGCTAACAATGTACTAACCCCACCTACTTCTGTGTTGACCCCACCTACAACTGACTTAGTTCCGCCTACATGAGGCCACTTTAAGGTTTTTTTCCAGGGCCACTTTAAGTTCCCAATCCACCCCTGCTAGTAGAGATGTATTTTACAACATTGTTGCCTATTCTCCTAGAATGTCGGGGAGACTCACGAATTTCTGGGAGTTCTCGCAGAATCCCAGGAGAGCAGGGAAACCTCACTTTGTTACTGAAGTGGATGGTTGTGGGTCTTAGTGACGCCTGACTAAGTGTTGGCATGAGAAAAAGGGTTTACAGTATTCCACTAAACCAAAAACATCATTGTAATTGAGCTTTTCCACCTCCTGAAGATTTAAAATATTTTCCCCTGCAGAACAAAGTATTGTTTCTGTATGTGGATGCTATGTAAAGCTCACAAATGTGTCTATTCTGCTTTCAGAAATAAAACTCCCCTATCCACAAAGCTCTTCCTATGAAAAGCTGCAAAATTTTGATCCCCCCATCTTGACGTGTATATTCATATGTGTGTAGAAAAAATGGCACAGTGAGGCAAACATAGGTGCAACAAAATATCATTCACAATGCAGTTTTGTAGCTTAGTAAATTAGACTTTTGGGGACTTTCCAAAGTGTAGTTTTGTAAAACTGACATTTGTTCAGTGGTCTTTGTGGTGGTTTCAGGCCATTGTATTTTCTAAAGGCAGAAGCGCTTGGAACTCTCAGCAAGTCCGCCGTTTTACAAAGCTCCACATTACACGTTGCAATCCTAATTTTTTACTTGACCAGAATGCAGTCAGATTTTCTAAGCAGCGGTTTAAAAATCGCCAGTCAACCCATCGGAAAACTACCAGAAAAGTGGCAACGCAAATGAGGTGGTAGTGAGAGGCGAGATAGAGAAAACCACAGCTCACTGACCTGTAAGTGCCTGGATGACAATAAAAAAGGGGCAGAAACCACTTTGCAAATTAGGGTGTTTCAAAATAGAGATTTTAGGGAGCATGGTGGATTGTGCTGTAAATCAATTTATAAAATATATAATACCCTTACAGCGCTACAAATGCCACTGCTGCAAATCAGAGAATTAAAACTTTACACCTAAGTATAAATCACATATAGAAAAAATTTGGTAAATCACTTTTTTGCGCTGAGGTTTCCCATACACGATAGGTAGAGTAAATCTAATGAGTATATAAAACGGAAAAGAATACTTATATTGGTTGATGGTATGATGTTCAAATCCTTTCAAGCGATCATAGGGAATTGTCTGATAATAAACACACCATGCGGAAGAGAAAGAATATACAATAGTGTAATACTGTATGTTACGACAATATAAAATCCTAAGTATCACTTTTGTATAGTAAACTTTTAAAATCTCCAATCCCGATGTTTGGGACTAAAAAACTGATACTATAATCAGTGTTTCACCATATATAGGAATAGTCCTGGTAGGTATATAATGTGGGATACCCCACAATTCAATCTACTTACACCGTAGATTCTTTAAAATTGGCACTTCAAAATATAGACCTCCGCTCCTCCCTTCTTCTTCAAAACCTCTCGATAGATGTAAGAAAAATGGGTAAATTAGAAACTGTACTCCTTAAGGAAAATAGAATTTGGTGGGAAGTAGTAACTTTAGAGCAATATATAGCTGATCAAATTGTACCTAAAGGATTGCAAATTATTAAAAACCCTTCTTTTACATCTGCATCAATTGAATTCAAAGAAAAATGGGATTTAATATTACAAAACTGTTCCTTTTCTTTAATGGAGCTTATCCTAACAGATAAGAGGAAAATTCTTAGCCAAATGGAAGAAGAAATTCTGTGTTTACAGTCCCTCATTACCCCATTTGAGGATCTTAACGATGTAAAATTAAAATTACAGAATATTAGAGATAAAATCTCCCGTGACACTAAATTATTGATTTCAAAAAAACATTAGAAATTTCTAAGAGATACTCAGCAACATAAGACTTATGAAAATAATTGTCCATCGGGAAAAGGAAAGGATTATTTTCCCTTTGAAAATGGTCATATAGATAAGGATTTATCTATACCTCCACAGAGATCAAATCCATCTGATCACGATATTGATAACTTCCCTTCTACATCTAAGGGTGAAAACATCTATGATTCCCCAAAATGGTTCAAATCATCAAAAACTAGTAGAGATAGAAGTTATAAAGAACATCAACAACACGTAAATTTTGAATCTATCAATAGGTTTGATAGTTTAAAAGATAAAGATAATTTTCCTTCTTCTTTTCCCCACTCCCACTCCACGTGGAAGAAAAAGAGACCACAGAGACAGAGAAGGAGGGAAAGGAGGTCTTAATTCCAATAATTGGGGAAAAATGTACCCTTTCAAATAAGAGCATAAACATCAAGAATAAAAGGGGACAAAGGGGTGGGAATAATAAAGTTAGGTTTTTGAAACTTAAACAGAAATTGAAGGCTAGAAAATTGTTAGCCAATAGCAAAGCCGTTTCTGATTCCACTCATTCAATTATACCTTGTAATGTTTTTAACTTAAGTTCACGTGTACTGAGCCAAGAGGAGTTATCACTTCTCTCAAAAGGTTTAAAATTTGCACCTACTTCAGGATCAGATTCCTTTAGAACTTTCTTAGACTTACAAAAATTTATCAGAAAGTTAACCATTAAGAAATTTTTTCAGATGAAAAATAAGAACTCTGACCTTGCAAATTGTAACTTAAATACACATACCAAATTTAAAAAGCCTTCAACATTTTACCCATCTCACATCAAGGGTCCTTACATAGAGACCTTTGGCAAACTTGTGGCTGATGAACTAAAAAACTTACATGAAAAGAGAGAATTCATCATAATTTGTCGCATAAAGAAAGATTATCACTAAAGGGACTTCAGGACAATCCTGATCTAATCATTAAGCCCGCTGATAAAGGGGGAGGGGTTGTAGTTTTAAACAGAGTCGACTATTTGACAGAAATTAATAGACAATTGGCAGATAAGAACACCTACCACAAATTAAAGAGCGACCCCACTTATGGGATTAAGAAAAAATTTGAAAATCTAATTATTAAATATGAAAATATAGGCACTATAGATAAAGAGGTGGGTGATTTTTTAAAAGGACACTCTCACACCACCCCTTATATCTATATCCTTCCAAAAATTCATAAAGATTTAGCTCATCCTCCAGGCCGCCCCATTATTTCTGGGGTAAATAGTTTGACAGCCAATTTATCTGCCTACATTGACCATCATCTACAACCCCTAGTACAAAACAATCCATCGTACTTGAAAGATACGAGAGAGGTGTTAAACTATCTTGGGAATACTCCTTGGAGCTCTAGTATGTATATGGTGACAGCTGATGTCACCTCACTATATACTATAATTGAGCACCAAAGGGGTTTAACAGCAGTTAAATTCTTTCTGGATAAATCCACCATAGATGAGAATTTGAAACAATTTATCTTGGAGGGAATAAATTTTATCCTGGAGAATAATTATTTTTATCATAAGGGTGAATATTTTCTCCAGAAGACCGGAACAGCAATGGGTACCAGGTTCGCTCGGAGGAGGTATATAGACGACATACTCATCCTTTGGAATGGAGATAGATTCTCTTTGGACATTTTCTGTTCTAGTTTAAACTTTAATGATTGGAACATCAAGTACACATTCAATGTTAGTAGCTCTTCAGTTCATTTTTTAGATTTGCATATCTATATAGAGAATGAAAAGATTAACACACAATGTTATCAAAAACCTACTGATACTAATACACATATTCCACCTTCCAGCCAACATCACCCTAATTGGCTGAGGGGAATTCAATACGGACAGTTCCTTCATATTAGGAGGAACTGTACAGATGATACATCTTTTTCTATACAGATGGACAAAATGTATAAAAATTTCCAAAGCAGAGCTTACAATAATCAACAACTTATTAAAGCTAAAGAAAAGATAAAAATGACTAGTCGAGAATCTCTTTTAGAACCCTCATAAAGATCTGATAAAAAGGACTTCCAGTTATCCTTTGTCACCAAATATAGCCATAAATATAAAAAGATGGAACATATCATATCTAAATTCTGGTACATTCTAGGGAAAGATACAAATCTTGCAGAGATTCTCCCAGAGAAACCTTCCTTTATATACAGAAAATCTCAAACTCTAAAGGATAAATTGGTTAAGGGAGCCCAGATTGAATCTCCCAGACAAGGGAGAATTAAGTCGAAGGGATTCTACCGCTGTGGACAGTGTCTTCCCTGTAGACAAATTACTCACAGTAACAGTAAGATAGAAGAATTTGTTGTTCATAATAATTCTTATAAAATAGATTCCTTTATCACATGTCATTCATGTAATGTCGTTTATATAATAGAATGTAAATGTGGATTATGCTATGTGGGAAAAACATCACGCCCCCTGAAAAGGCGCATATATGAACACATTCGAAATATTAAACTAGGATATGAACAACATTCTCTATCCATGCACTTCAAAGATCACCATGAATGCAATATTAGAGATATTAGGAATTTTATAGGAATAGATTTAGTGCAAGGAGATTGGAAGTGCAGAGATATTAATAATAAATTACCTCAGAGAGAAATTATGTGGATTTTTAAACTTAACACTTTGATACCAACTGGACTAAATAAGGATTTCGAGTTGAAATGTTTTTTAGAATGAATTAACCCTGCTTTAATTTTTCTTCCTTCTTCTGTTTATCTCATTTCAGAGGAAAGTAATTGTGCATATTCACTTCATTTATGATATCTATGTACTAAATTGAATTTATTTGTATAGGAGGAAATTGACACATGTTCTCACATCTACTATTCCCTATAAACTAAGTCATCTTCATAACATTTTTGTGCAGATGTCCTCTTTTATATATGAGGGATTATATATACTATACCACCTTATAGGAATTTATCTAGATGTGACATAGTTTGTCTTTTCCCCCTATTGTTAAATATTATTTTTCACGTTATTAACGTTTTTGCATTATTAATATTTATACTTTTATATCTTATATTTCTGTAATTCTCCTATATTATATACCTTTTGTATTTGAATGTTGCATTCTATATGAAAGTATATTTTGTTGACAATATTCTGTAATTTTGGATAGATAGATATATATGTATCATGTATTAATTTACAGTTTAGTTTGACATTTGATTACACGATTTGTAAATTTTTATTAATACACTGAAAAAGTTCAAAATATAACGGACTGGATTATCTGTTAGTATACATCTTTCTTTTCTTTCATGTTAAATGAAGTTTTATGTAATGGAAATAATGTTTGTTTCAGTAAATTGGCGCTTTTTTATATTTTTGGACCCGATCATGTGATCGGAGGGAACTATAAAAGGATACACAGCTTGCTATATTCATTACCTTGATAAAGATCCAACGAACAGGATCGAAACTAGTTGGTGATTGCTACCGTGTCCTTTCTAAGTGTTCGCCGGCCGAGACGGGACTCGTTTAGATGGATACCTCGGTGATTGTCCAGCAAGCTTGCTTATTTCAACTATACTATCACCTGGACATTACTGATTCTTGGTTAACATCTTTCCGTGCACAATCTACCCGCTGGGAAAGCTCACATAGGATACGCTGATTATTTTACACTCCGCGGTAGGAACATCTATGTTTTTATTTAATAAATGTTTTTAGCTACTACCTAAAAAGTATACCTCTCTTTTTCTTACATCTATCGAGAGGTTTTGAAGAAGGGAGGAGCGGAGGTCTATATTTTGAAGTTCCAATTTTAAAGAATCTACGGTGTAAGTAGATTGAATTGTGGGGCATCCCACACTATATACCTACCAGGACTATTCCTATATATGGTGAAACACTGATTATAGTATCAGTTTTTTAGTCCCAAACATCGGGATTGGAGATTTTAAAAGTTTACTATACAAAAGTGATACTTAGGATTTTATATTGTCGTAACATACAGTATTACACTATTGTATATTCTTTCTCTTTCGCATGGTGTGTTTATTATCAGACAATTCCCTATGATCGCTTGAAAGGATTTGAACATCATACCATCAACCAATATAAGTATTCTTTTCCGTTTTATATACTCATTAGATTTACTCTACCTATCGTGTATGGGAAACCTCAGCGCAAAAAAGTGATTTACCAAATTTTTTCTATATGTAAATCAATTTATGGTTGGTGTTGTGGAGGGGGAGCAGCAGGAGTAGAACCACCAGTACCAAATCCTGCAGAAGGCGCACAGGTAGTAGGTTTATAGGCAACACAGCAGAAAGGGAACACCCCATGTGATATAAATGTTAATAATCATAAAAAGGATATTATTAATGATCCATTACAATTTTTCTATAGGCCAAGGGGCGAATACCAAAACTTTTATTATATACTATAAGGATAATGGAAGCAATGAAATGGCAAAATAGACAGAAAAATAGCTGCCGTCTTCCAGATTTTATAGGCAACACGTCTTTTGATTTAAGAAATATGTTTCCAGCAGTGGTTCACTGATCTCTTTAAAGATCCCATTGCATTGACACTATTGCAGAGTCGAGTCTTGCCCCATGGACTAAAATTTCCCAGCGCTCCCCTAATGATGTTCCTTGCAAGCACACATTTTTCCTCGTGGAGACAAAACACAAAAAATACTTAACACAGAAAAAATAAAGAAAAAACACAATAGACAAACATTGACACTCACCACACACTTAAACACAAACAAATGTCAAATAAAAAGAGACAGCAAATAATAAGGCACACAGAACAATACAATACTACAAACAAGAACAAGGCACCTTTCAACATTCGTTAAATAGAACTCTACTCACTTCCAAACAACAGTCAACCACTCATCCCCTATTAACCAGCTCCTCATACCCCTATCTAAGATTATGTAGTGCTTTTGTGAATCTAATCCTGCATTTTTTAGGTTCCATTGAAATCCAACTACGCACAAAAATGTATTATTCAAAACATAGTGTTATTCAAAACAATCAGCTGGTGGGTTGGAAACAAACTGGCGCACAACTATTGATGGTGAATAGAAAATAAGGTGACTTTAAACTCAAAACTACTGGCAATGTATGGCAACCACCACAAATGTATGTCAAAATCACAAACAAAACCACACTTTGGAAATTGTCCCTCTTTGTGTCTTATAAATATTTGTTTGTCAATTTAAACACAGGGAGCACAATTACTAGAGATGCTCACTGACCCCCGTGTTTTGGTTTTGGATCTGGATTAACGTCGTGTTTTTGTTTTGCCAAACCGGCATTTCGTGTTTTGGTTTTGTTTGGTTTTGTTTTGCTATTTTGTTTACAAATCAATGTTTTTGGGCATAAAAGAATCAAATTTAGTGCTCCACCTGTTTCTTGAATAAGTAATGTAATTGTAAAGCTAATAAATTATCCAAAAAAACAGTTTAATTCCTGGTAGGCCTTCATTAATTCTACACACAAACCAGATTGTCTCCCTCTCCATCTATGCATATTGGCAATGCAGCCATCGTCTTTGGATGTATATTACACCCTACACTTATAGTTAACTATGTAAAGAAATGGACAAAGGTAGTTTGGTTTCTGTCTCTCTAGGCCCCCCTCCAATTGTAGAAAATACTCAAAAATTCAGCCGTTATAGACTGTACAATATTAATAGAAATGGACAAAGCCAGTTTGGGGTCAGTCTGTGTATGACACCCTACCCTTAATGAGAAATTGCCCAAACAGCAGCCTTTCAAGACGGTACGTGATATGGAAATGCCCCACGTCCTTTTCCTATTTGGGGGTAGATTGCACTCTACACTTAAATAGAAAGTTTTAAAAAGATGTTATCATCATTATCTTCAGCTTCATCCTCACCCTCATCAGTGTGTACGTCATCATCACAGACTATCAATTCATCGCCACTTGAATTCGCCATTAGAGAACAGTCAGTGCTTGGATGTCTTGGATGGTGAAGGCCTTCCTCGTGGAAGATGTAGTTCATTTTTATAAACATCATTTTCTCCACATTTTTGGGAAGTAACCTTCTATGGCGATCACTGACTAAGTTCCCGGCCGTGCTGAACACTCGTTCAGAGTACACACTGGAGGGTGGGCAGCTTAGGTATTGCAAAGCAAGTTTGTACATGGTTTTACAAATGGCCTGCTTTTCTTCCCAGTAAGGAACGGGACTGTCTGACATTTCCATATCAATTACCTCTTGAAAATAATCCTCCACCATCTTTTGCATGTTAATACTCATATTGGATGGAGTTATGGGCAAGGTCACACATTGAAGTCCCCACAGCGATGGCACATCCTCGGCTGACCTGGATAGAAACATTGAATCCTGTCTCTACCGAGGAAGGCGGCCGATGGTATGTGTGTCAGGCCAGCCTCTGTGCAAGAGACCAGTAGGAGGGCCCGCGCCTCCACTCCCTCTTGGCTTTGTGAAGGTCAGCCAACTGACCCAATCTGGTCTCCTGCAAAAATAAAAAATCAGCCTCAACCGTGCTGAAAAAATCAAAGGCCATATAACGAGCTCGTTCGGAAAGTATAGATGCCACATTAATAGTGGCAAATCTAATGGGCTGGGAAGCCATCCCTCAGAGCTATAGAAGGTAGGAATCAGCTCACTTCTTTTTCACCGGTTTAACAGAGTCCTCATCGGAGGAACCATATCGCTTACAACTTATACCGGCCGGCAAAACCTCCCCCTCCCGGAGAACCACCACTTCCCCGGAGGGAGAAGCCTCCCCCGACCCAACTATAACCTCCCTAACTTCACCACCCACCACCTCCCCAAAAGTGACTTCAGCTTTCCATGGGACCGAGGGACTACCAAGGGGCTGCATTCTAGAACTAGGTCCCAGGATAGGAGAGGGATCAGGAGGAAGAGCAGGGGGAGAACCGGAAGGGGGAACATGGGGGGGAACAGGGGGGTGGGCAAGGGTAATGTTAGGTTCAGGAATCTGGGAAGGGACAGGGTGAGGGAGAGGGTAGGGGCAGAGAAAGGCCCGGGATTTCCCGAGGAATCCCGGGCCAATTTTTTCTATCCAGGCTGACCTGGATAGAAACATTGAATCCTGTCTCTACCGAGGAAGGCGGCCGATGGTATGTGTGTCAGGCCAGCCTCCGTGCATCGCAGATCGACCGTGGCAGACCACCCACTACCCCAGACGCCATAGCTCGGGTCCTGTACTTTTACCAGCGGGGACACTAGATCCGCATACCGTTTTAATCAGAGGGCCAAGTCGACTCATTCCTGACTAGTATTGTAACTTTAACCCTTTCTTGCCTTGTTATGGCTATGGCTCTGAAATTTACCCACGGATCTCGTCCCCTACACCCACCCCACCGATTCCAGAACGCCTGCAAGCCCTGATATGAAATGAAGCTAACGTCATACTCAGACGCTCCGATGGAGTGGATGCAAGCAAAGAGATCCGCGGGCACGAACCCAAAGGAGTCTAGAAACGCCTTCAGGAAGTCAGCTCTGTTTGGGGGATTGTCACCAATGAATTTAAGCTGCACAACATTCCTACGCTTAGGGGGTTGACGTCTAGGAGGCGGACCCCCCAGAGGCGGGCCCACCAACTTCTGGCCTGTACCAGACACAATGCTTGCATAGGAGGATGTACCCGGGACATATTTTTTAGCAGAGCCCTGTACCCCAGGGTTTAAATGCACCGAACCGCCCTGGGCATCACCTATATTACCAACGGGCCCAGCATTGTACAAAACAGGACCATCTCTTACCACCTCAGCCTGATTACCCATTATAGACCCTCTAAAACCCTTCCCCCATTGATTCCCCATAGCCCCGGAACCAGGCTGCCTATCCCAAATACCAGGATTACCAGCCAACTCCGCATTTCTCCTAGTTACTTCGTCAATTAAGACGGCTGCTTTTTTCACCCTTTCGGTTATCTGCAAGGGCCCGTATATGGAGTCAATGATTCTAACCTGGGCCTGACTTAAGGACCTTCCAATATCAATTGAACTACCTGCACACACCACCGATTCAGAACCCATGTTGAGCCCGCCTGAGCCTACATACGGGGAGCATACAGGACCAGGGCCTAAGCTGCTAGGGGTGGCTGCCTCTGATCCCTGCATAAAAGTAACATTACCAGCCTTTGATGGAAATGGTGCAGTGTTCACATTATACTCGCGTATATCACAAGACAACATATTACTTTCAGCTTGTTTTGGTAAAATGCTTATCACCGGGACTAGCCCAGTCTTTGGATCAGTTCCATATTTATCACCATTACCTGTTTCCAGAAAAGGGGAGCCAATTGGATCAGATGTCATTGCCTGCCTCAGGAGACCCGCAGGTCACTTGCTCAATCTCCTGTAGCTTTATCGTAAGTAGCTGCATCGATTCTTCCTTATCTAGGAGGATAGCGTTCTCAACTCCTCAATTTCTAGGCGCATAACAGCGCGTTCTGTACTAAACGGACGGTTACTTTTCTTCTTCAAAGATTTGTCTTTTCAATTTAGGAATTTCCAAAGAGAGCCGCTCCAGCCGTGCCTTTATGGCAGGTTCCTCCGTCTCCCCTTCATCAGAGTCAGGTAAGCTGACTTCTCCTGGGTCAACATCCGCCTCTCCTATACCAGCCACCGCACCGCTAACCACAGAAACTTCTGCCACCTTTTGGGCCTTCTCACCCATTTTAATGACCGCCACACTGTCTTCTATGGTCATACTTTCTTTGTTGGCTTCCTGTTGTGTCTCCACTAGGGACTCACCCATATCTGCCGGGGGTGCCTTGTTTGGTATCACCGGCACACATGCCACATTTGCCTCCAGTTGTACCGTCACTGAGGCTAAGTTCACATCTCCCGGCACGAGTCTAGTCGGGGCTTCTCTTTTGTTCTTCACAGGTGCCCCGGAGCCATCCTCCCCCAGTTGTTTCATCACTGGGGCAGGTAAGTCCTCGTTCAGTCCGGCCTTGGCTGAAGCTACCATGTTAAGGTGCGCAGGTACTTCTGACCCACTGTCCTCCAGTTAATTTAATGGGGACACGGTGCATAGCGGAAATTTTGTCACAGACTTGCCGCATGGGATCCCTGCATTCGGCTTCATGCAGGGAAATTCTGCCTGGGGATCTGCTTGTTTCATAAGGCTAGGGCATTCCACACTTCCAGCCAAGTTGGTAGTAGGCTGACTGGGAGTGGAACCCACTCCAGACCCTAGATCTAAGATGGGCCTTCTGGAGGCACTAGGCCTGGGAGCCTGGGGGCTTTTCTCCTCACCTCCCCCAGGATCCTCCATCCTTGCTGGCTCAAACGGAAGCTAATTTGGCTTTGCAGGAGCTCTCCAACACACAACCTACTCGATGGAATTCACCCAGCTGTAATGCTCGCACTATATTGTTGGCATTATCAGAAATGACATATCCTGGGGAGAGTCCAAGTGGTATAAGCCATGTATCAATCACATCTCTTAGTTTGCGTAACAAATTGTCAGCTGTATGCCTGTTAGTGTAGCCGGTGATACAAAGAGTGGCCTGCCTGTGACAAATGTTACGTAGTGGTGTACATGCTGCTACTGTTCCTGCTGGTGAAGGTGAATGACCAACCCGGTGGGCTGTCACAGTCATATAGTCTTTGGTTTGACCACTTCCACTTGTCCACATATCTGTGGTTAAGGCCTACCAACCATATCTGGTAGGTTAAGGCCTACCAACCATCCACTTAACCTCTCATCTCTTTTGTTTCTCCTCTGGCCCCATTTTTTCTCTCCCCTTTGCTTCATTGGCTCCCTTCTGTGCCTGATTTTGTTCACCCTCCCTTAGGATGTAAGCTCGTATGAGCAGGGCCCTCTTTCCTCCTGTCACCATATCTGTTCTTCCTCTCCGTCTCTACTGTATTTGCCTGCCCGGAGTTCCTGAAGTATTGGTATTTTATGTTTAATGTTCTGTACTAATTTACCCTGTATGGTCTACTGTTTGTACTGTGTACGGCGCTGCGGAAACCATGTGCCTCCTTACAAATAAACGGTAATAATAATAATTATAATAATAATAATAATAAGTGGACAGTGGGCAGATTGCCATTTTTCCGCGCAATCTCTACATTTGTACACACTTTTTGGTATAGTTGTGGAATATCTTTACGGGAAAAATGGTGTCACGATGGAATTCTGTAACTCGGCCACAAAACCTCAATTATCTGTGAAAAACCAGCTGCGTTTATTGTAGATATGCTTTTTCCCTGATTTAAAAAGACTATGTACTTTTACATCGCCTTTCCCAGATGACGTAATAGGAACACTACCATCAGGACTGGTGACAGAACCGGGTTGCTGATTTTGCTCATATATGGACTGCTTTGAATCCATTTTAATGAGGCCAAAGCACTTGTAGTGGCAAAATTGTATTAGACAGATACTGCTGACAAATATGACTTTTGACAGCCAGAAAAATTAGTGTTTCACACTGGGGAATATGGGAGACCCCAAAAGCACTTGGAGTGCCAAAAATTTTTAAAAAAAAGCCTCCTCTATCCTCCTCTCTTACTGCTCTAACATTTGGTATTAATATTAGAATTGTATAGAATAGAAACAATAATGTGTCCAATTATTGCTCTGTGCTTGCGCTGATATAGCCTGTGACCTAACCCTGCTCTCTCCCTCTGTCAAATGGCGATAGATTGCTGTGGAGGCGGGTATTTATGCATTTCAAATCTTGCGAGAACCGAGCTCAGAAATACGAATACGTCATGATGACGTTTGCCTCGATTTCGATTCCGAATGGGCGGGCTCGGTACTCGGATAACCGAAATTCGGATGGATTCGGATCTCGGGGAACCAAGCCTGCCCATCTCTAACAATTACATGACCCCTTGCATGCACACTTCTATCCATTGAAAATCGAAGTTTATATCACTTCAGAGCAGGTGTGGAAAATTAGTCTATTAGTGCTCTGAAAAAGCTCTAGGCATTCATCCCTGCATTTGATCATTTAAATATCTCACATATGGACTGATTCAACTGTCCATTGTCCAGGCACATAGACGTTACATGTGATTAAATACAATATTGCAGTATAACATACAATATAGAACACACGTTCTTTGGTTTATTACATGTCAAGTTCATAAAGTATTTAAAGTTACAGTTTCTTACCAACAATACTAGTTTCATTAGGTCTCTCCATGTTTTATCTACAGTTGAGAACCGCCTGCCTTCTTCTGGCATTTGAGCCATTATATCTGGGGAACTAAATATGGGCTCCAAGTACAACCACGTTGCTTGCACTTTTAGCCATTCATCCAGAATTTCCTGCAGCAGCAATAATTTACCTTCCCATTCTCTGCAAAGAAAAAAACATTTATAAAATTATTAGCGTCAACCTTAATAAATTAAATTTAGATTAAATTGCACAAAGATTTTTTTAATCCCAGCATTTGGACTGTTTTCTACCATTTCAATAGTAGCAACTAACTCATGTAATCTGGGGGACCTCTTGCTTTAAATACAATATTTTGTATTATATGTATTATACAAATCTCATTGACAAATACAATAAAACTACATGTTTGAAATGCTGTTCAACAAAGCAATATTTGTGTTGTTTTCATGACAAATTTGGCTACTTGGTACAGTGTGGTATTATAATGAGGGCCTACAGCTGCCTATAGACCAATTCTTTCTAAAGCAAATATTTGAGTCTAAAATCTCTGAATTTACAGGCCCAAAATGTCCACTAACCAGGAACTCAGGAAATCATCAGGCACCTAGGTTAAAAACAGGTGTGACTGGTTATTTTGACAAGTGCTAAATTGACTGGTGTGAGGGTCTTACTGTATATTGCAATGAATTACTAAATGCTTATAGCAAGATACTTTAAGTATAAAGCTGGATAAGTGTATTAAAGCCCTTGTCTTGACTACGAGAAATTGTATACTCTACATGTGCTATGTGCTTCACTTTGTTCAACACCTTCTACTTCAGTGTTCATCGCTCAAATTGAGAACAAACGCTGGCCAACCATCCAAAATAAAAAGAAAAGAAATAAAAGTACAAACACATTTAATTATGCACATTTTCTGCTCTCTCTTGAATAGTGCTGCCCTAGACAAATACCTATTATTCATATGTAGCAGATACAGCTAAGCCAGGTCCCATGGTTGTTACATTTACAGATTACACTGTTCTACTGAAGTTTGCTAATTGTATGTAATTTTACCTCAGCTGAGCAAGCAATTCCACAGTCCTCATTCATATTAATAAACACAAATATTCAGAGGAATACATTGTTTGAGCAGCAATCCTCAATCTAGCGGCAGGTTTACTCAGCATTGTAGCAATAGGTTAAAAGCCCTGATGTAAATTATGTGCCAAGCCCACCACACTGGCCATAACAAATAATCCTCCACCCTTCATAACACTCCTTTGTCTTCGCCTTTACATTTTTTTATCTTCAATCTTTAGCCTACCTTCTTATCTCTTCCCTTGATCAACTGCCAGTTCCTTCACTTCTTGCCAACCCCTAAGCAATTTTTCTGTCCTCCTTACCTTGTCTGCATTGTTGTCTCATGTCTATCCTATTGTCTCAAATATTTTCCATTTGGTGACTACCCATGTCTCTTATCTGCACCCACTGCTTCAAGTCGCCTTTACTTGTGCCCATGTTTGTCTTTTATTACTCTCATCTACCATCTAGTCAAGTCTCCTGCCTGTCTGATTTGCTTGTCTAATATCTTGTTTGAAGCTATGTTTCTGACCTGCTCCCCTGTTTATTATTCTAGTTCCTTGCCAACCCTGTTTTTTGTTTCCTAGGTCTCTTTGCCTGACCACCATATGTTTTTGTTTGCCCCCATTGTTCGCCTCCTATGTCTATTTTCTGTTTCATTTGTTTGTCCCTATGTCTTTCTCTGCCTTCCTTTATTTAGTTACCCATTTCTTCATTGCCCCTGCATTCAGCAGGTCTGGGGAACTTGCAAATCACAAGATTTTCTGGGAATGCCACCACCGTGCAACATTCCTGCAAGATATATATATATATACAAATGAATTTCAATAGGATCCAATGCACTTAGCAGTCACTGACCTTGTGACTATAATTATTATGCCAGTGGATTCCCTTGAACATATCTAGAAAAGTAAAGTGACATTAAGCTTACAAATACATAAGATATAATTAGCCTTTACGTCTGCAAACTGTAGTATTGCTAAAACAGAAACTGCAACACTGAAACGTACCGGATTTCATTTTCAAAAGCTTTAATAAATGGAGATCCTCTCATGGTTTGCGTTTTAACAATCTGGTCATCTAGCAGTGTCTGAACATCATCCACCGATGACAAAATATAGGTTCCTGTTTCTCTATAAGGAAGTAGGGTAAACTCCATTTTATCCCATTCAGAAATCATTTTCTCCATTGCTTTTTCAAGTGAATATTCCTTGCTTGCAGACTCACTTATGCCTTCAAATTTGTCCAGATATGGCTGGAGTTTCATGTCTATAAATTTGGTAACATTAGTGTCCTCTTGTGGTTTAATTGGATAGCCAACAACAGATGACATTGCCTCCCAGTGTCTGTCACGCAGTCCTGGATTACAAACAATCTGAATAAGGGGTATAATTTCTTTGAATTCTTCCACTTTATGTTTGATTTTGGAAGTTAGAGAATAGGCATTTGGAGATTCAGTAAACGTTCTTTCAAGCTTATACAACACTCTCCAATAATTTCCTACATCTTGTTCTACAAGATCAGGGTTTACAGAAGTATATGGTCCTTCCATCCAATTTTTATACTTTGTGTTGAACTCCACTGTAGTTTCATAGAGTCGCAGATATGGATTTAGAGAATCCTGAATTTTTTTCCTTTCAGGATACTGTGAAGCTGACCAGCCGAACGCTTCTTCCTCTGCATTAAGTTGATCAACCTGAAATTGAACATATCACTGAAAATTTCAAACTCTTACTGACCATAATATAATATTATTAACATAAAGTTACACTGGCAGACTTGACATTGTTTTATGCTACACATCTGTACAATCAATGAGGAAACCTAAGGGTCTATGAATTCCCCCAATTTGCCTTCTCTAGGTCTCATTTCTGAAATGCAAATTGGTTAAGGTACAGAATAAAGTTCCATTGTTGATATCATGTTGCTCTATCTGCACTAGTGCACTGAGATTTCTACCAAAGTGCATTGGTTTGCGGAGCAAGATAATGAAATTTGTGAAAAAGTAATTGTTTGCACTGGATTATAGGAAGAGATGGACATAGTGAGGCATTCCTTACTAGGTACAAAGTAAGCACATCAGTGTGCCTAGTTTTGCAGACTAGTGTAAAATCAAGATTTAATTTAGAAGGGTAAGATTATTAAAATGAGAGGTGTCTAGTAGGCATATTTTCAGGGGCGTTCCTTCTTTTGCTATTTTCTCTCCACACAAAAATTTAGAAAAATCTGAACTGGTGCACATGGGGTCGATCCTATACTTTTAATGGAATGCATTTTGCACCTTTCATTTGAAAATTGGTGGAGAAGTTAATTTCTAGGCGCACTTTGCTCAATTTAAAACAAACAAACAAACATGAAGACAGTCCTGGGGGTAAATGTATCAAGGTCCGTTTTTGCAAAATCAGCGATCTTCTCGGGAGAGTTGAAACTCGCAGATGTATGAAGCTGAGATTTCATGCAAAATCGCCAGAGTTGTGCTTCTGTCAAAATCGCTATTTGCAAAATCGGCTGAGATCAAACTCCCGACTGTTTGCCACTGCAGCTATACAACTCTCAAATGTATGAAGCTGCGAGTAAGCAAACTCAGGAGAGTTTGCTTTCTAACACGCCAGATACAACACGCTGCTTGCTAGCAGCGTGTTGTATAAACACATCACTGAAACACTGCTTGTCAGTGTAAAAATGGTAAAGAATAGATTCAAGTTTAAAAAAAAAAAGCGTGGGGTCCCCCCGCTATTCCTGCTTAACCCTAGTGCTGCCTGACTACTGCTGGTTCCGTGAAAATCGGGGAAAAATTTTGCATGGGGTCCCCCAATTTTCACTTAACCAGCACTAGGCAAACCAGTCGGGGTTGGCGGCACTATAGCAGTGGGACACGCAGCAGGGGTCCCCCTGCCATAATGACTAACCAACCCCAGGCTGTTCAGCGCTGGACTGGATTCCCTAGGGAGTGGGGTCCGCCGAAAAAAACGAGCAGGGTCCCCCCCTAAGGCACTAGGGTTAAGCATTATTTTTAATAAAAATATATGGTGTAAATGAGGTTGGTTACTGTGTTTATTGTGGGTTTTTTATTTTTATTAAATGTTAGTGGTTTTTATGAGGGTGTGGTGGTTTTTTAAACATTTTTTTTGTGGAACTACAGGTCCCAGCCAGCCATGGATGTCAGGGCATGTTGGCACTGGTTCTCCAAGTGCCAACATTCCCTGGCTGCCGTGGGTATGCTGGTTCTTGTAGTTATACAAGCAGCAGCATGGCCACAATATTTTGGGCAACCTGGCTGGCTGGGACTTGTAGTTCCACAAAACAAAATGGCATCCGTTTTTTAACTATTTATCGCCGGTATTACCCTACTACCTACAGCCCACGGGGGTAGGAAGAGCCCTAGTGCTATCAGCACTGGGCTGGGTGTCTCTAGGGGAGGGGGGGCGCTCATTTTTTTCAGCTGACCCCACTCCCTAGGGAATCCAGCCAAGCGCTGAACAGCCTGGGGTTGGTTAGTCATTATGGTTAGTGCCGCCAACCCCGGCTGGTTTGTCTAGTGCTGGTTAAGTGAAAATCGGGGGGACCCCAAGCAAAATTTTTCCCCAATTTTCACGGAACCAGCAGTAGTCAGGCAGCACTAGGGTTAAGCAGGAATAGATGGGGTACCCCACGGTATTTTTTTTTTTTAACTTGAATCTATTCTTTACAGTTTTTACAGCTGCTGGATATGGCAGGCAGGGGTAACAATGATGTGTTTACAACTCGCTGCTACAACACAGGAGAGTTAGCTAAACACGGGAGTGTTTACATTGCAGCAAATCGCCAGAGATGACCAGCAATTTTGAAGATCAGGGTCAAAATCGCAGCTTGATACATTTCAGGTTTTTTTTACTAAAATCGCGGGTTGACACCCGCGTTTTGCCGCGATTTTAACACGCTGTCAAAATCGGACCTTGATACATTTACCCCCTGATGTCCCATCACTCTCATGATTAACTTAAGTCATAAATGAGGCTAAACTGAGCACTATTTAGGAGAAAACCTGAAAAGTTTAATCTAATGAAAGGGGTAATTAATTCTGAAGTTGTCGGTGGTTGGATTTTAATGTAACAATAACACTTTTGAACAGATTTTCTTATTTAGACTTTTTCACAACCAACACAGTTCTAGTTTGCAGAGGTGTCTCCCAAAAGCAGGTAGTAAATTTGCACTTTGAAGTGCACTTGGCAGGCTTTCTTGCTGCATCACTGCAAAACAATATGCACTTGTTAGACAACTTAACACTAATCAACCCTCTAAAGTCACACATTGATATCACAAATACCTGACACTGATTTTGGTGGTGATAGATTTCATGTATTTTGATAATTATGACAAAAGGAGGCCTCAAAAACAACACAAAATGAAGGAACATAGTTTGATTGTACTAGGTTTTATGTGTGGGCCTGCACCCTTTTATTTAATTTTTGTACATGTAACCCCCTGTCACTGTGTGTAGTGTGGGATGCAAAGGGTACACAGTGCACCTCCTTCTCAAGCCCTGGCTAGCTGATGGGCATGGGTGTAAATGATCAGGGGGTCCCTGCACATGCAGGTGTTTCTGTAGTTAGTGGGACACAGGTGATGTCACTTTGTGGTGCAGTGCAATAAAAGTCACAATAATTTGGGCGCCAGACCATCTCTATGACAAACTGAACTCTTTATTTACACTCTTCTTCCTCCAGCACGATAATCATAATGGTTACAGCAATAAAGAAATATATATACAGCTCCTTACTCTCTCCAGCACAGTTCTTAATGAGCAATACGAATATGGTTGCAAGTATATCATACTTGCCCACTTTCCCGGAAAGTCCAGGAGACTGCCGAAATTCGGGTCAGTCTCCTGGGCTCCCGCGAGAGTTGGCATTTCTCCCGCATTCCGGATATTCCCTTATTAAAATGGCGCGATTAACAGAGAATCGCGCCATTTTGCCTCGGCCGCGAAAACCGTCATTTCCATCGGGGGTGCGGGGCCAAAATGTCGCGATTGGCCACACCACGCCCCCTCCCACCCCATAGCCACGCTCCTATCCCGGAAACAAGTTTCGGAGAGTAGGTAAGAATGAAATATATCTCATTACTCCTCCTGCACAGTTCTTAATGTTCTCCAGATGTTACATAACATAAATCACATGTCTCTTACACTCCACAGTCACTGCAGATCACCCTTTCTTTGCAGGGGCGCTCACATGGATGCTAACAGGCAGGCAGCTTCTTCTCAATGCAGTTCTGACACACTGTGTAACTCTCAACTGCAGTTCACCCCTCCTCTGCGGGGATGATGTCTCCTGTGGGTTCTGACACTTCACTCTGTGTACTCCCAGCCTCAGGCTCTGACAATACAGCTACCATGCCTCTTGTAGCAACCCTCACTCCAGGGTCTCTTCCATGCAAAATATCCCCCTCTCTCTTGGGTTCTCTATAGTGACATAGAGTTCTCCCCCTCATCCAGGGCACACATTCCTTGCCCTGGCGCTGTCACCGTGCTCACATGTTTAGGCAATGCTGGGGGATCCTGGAGCTTCCACAACACTCTCCCAGGTCCCCAGCTACATCTCTCCTCTCCTGTGTCTCTCCTCTGTCCCTCCTCTATCTCATAGCCTGGGCTGGGTTATCAAAATGGTAACCAGATTATTTAACTTTTCATAAACATCCAGCTTGCCCTCTAGGTGACCCCTCCTGTATTCCCTGAGGTGCAGGTTTTACTAAAACGCCACTAGAGGGCGTTACATACATGTTTTTAAGAGTTTATAGTTGAAATATTTGGGTGATTTTTATACTATTTAGTTTTGATAGGGTTGACAATGACACTATGCGATATATTTTTTTATTCTGTTTTATCTAATTTAAAGTTTTATGCAGGTTTTCAAGTGCTAATCAGGATTGTCCTCTATTAAGATCAGAAACCCTATTCAGAGCATCTAGTGGTAACAGATATTATTGCTAACTAGTAGATTTTATATAACGACCAACTGCAAGTTCTTTTGATATGGGTCTGGTGATATTAAATCAAACATGATTTGAATTGATGTATATATAGAATTATTCATTGATTATTTGAGTAGTTCCTTAATTTTTTATATTTTGCTAATGATTTTTTTCCATACTTGCCAACTCTCCCGGAATGTCCGGGAGACTCCCGCATTTTGCGAGAGTTTCACGGACTCCCGGGAGAGTGTGGCAATCTCCCGACTCTGCCCAATTCCTAGTCAAGTGGGCAGAATTAGGTCCAAAACGCCGCAATTCACTGGGAATCGCTGCGTTCGGCCCCCGCTGTAAAATGATGCATTTTGCGTCATTATGTCATGGGGGCGGGGCCAAAATGACACGATTTTCGGATCCCCGCCCCCAGCACGCCCACTTTCCCCGTGAGGCTCCCGGATCATACTTACCATAAGTTGGCAAGTATGTTTTTTTCTTAAGAAATCTTAAAGTCTTATGCTGGTGGTAGCATAGTATCAAATGGTGTGTTTAATTGCAAATAAACGCAGCTGTCTACATTTTTATCTAATAACCACCTCTCACTCTCCCACTGCTTCCCACTTATGGATATCCCTGCCATGCCTGACCAGACTCTCCCCCAAATACCAATCTTTAAACGCTCTCGCAAAACCCACATCTTAGCTATAGCCTACCTTACCCCTTCCTAGACTACTCCCTCTAACTGTCACATCAAACTGTGTACCATTAGCTCCAGCTGTCTCTGCTTCCACACTCCCTCTAGACTGTAAGCTCTCAAAAGCAGGTTCCCCTCTAACCTGTCTCATATCTGCACCTCTTTTATCGACCTCGAATATACTCATGTCTTTATGTTTAACTTGTATTTGTGTGATTTTTATGTTTTTTGTGTTTAATTTGTACTTACGGAATTTGAACATGTATGTATCCTACTTAGAATTGTACTTGTATAATTTATACTTTTAATTTGTATTTGTATGACTATTATCTTTAATTTGCATTTGTGTGATTTTAATGCTGTCTGTCCGGCACTGTAGAATTTGTGGTTTCTTGCAAATAAACATAGAAGACTATCATGATAGAATGTTCGTATATTATGTATATAATTATTGTTATACTGTTCTATCATAAAATGACCTGCTTGATAAATCATCTGTGAACGAATTCATTAGAAGGGTAAGGAATTTAAATACCACCACCTGATTTAATTAAACTGTGAAGAAATTGCCAACTTGAGATGAAACACATCAGGATATTTGAACTCCTGTATAAGTGCTCCAACTCTCACCATATCTTATTGCGAAAGATATATCACAAATTAATATGTGGACTAAAACTATGCTAAAGCTAAACTCTGCAACCATATTTGTAACATTCTCATGCCTAACCTCCCACCGGTCGCCTACCTCTCTCTCTCATCCCCTCTTCCCTTCAACCCCTTCCTCGACTCCGTCTCCGTTTCTCCCGTCTCTCCGTCTCATCCATGTGTCTGTCTGTCTTCCCCTTCCTTTAGATTGTACGCTCCTTTGAGCAGGGCTCTCCTATCTCCTGTTTCGATCACTTTTAACTGCGCTCTCCAGCTACTCAGCTCTTCTCCTCTTGGTACTTCTGCCCCTTGTCTCCTCTCGCTTCTCTCCACTCCCCTCAGTGGCTCTTAACCTGTCATCCATGCCCACCCGCTTGGGCCAAAGGTACCTGCCTGTACTGAATTTCCCCCTCCCTCTCGTTAGCTGAGCCTGAGCCCCCAGAGTTATAGTGCTTACTGTTACTTGTACTGTGCTGTTTCACCTTGTACTGTGCCATTGTTTGTCCTTGTACGGCGCTACGGATACTTTGTGGTGCCTTATAAATAAAAATTAATAATAATAATAATAATAATAATAATAATAATAAAAGCTACCTGTGACAGGATGGACCGCCTATGCCACCCTGTCTGTTGTTACTGGGAACCGGCTGAGCTTACTTTGCCACCATCCCCTTTCGTTATTCTGAATACACCCCTCCTGCGGCAGTAGGAGCCTGCTGCCCCCACTGGGCTCCTTTATGGTGCCCATAACCAAATTCTTTCTGGGTAACTGTCACTGCTAGTGTACTCCCATGCTGGTACACTTGGGCTGGTACCGCTGACTGCTTACTTTGATTCAGGGTACTGTGGATGGATCCCGTCTGACCTATCACACTGGCCAAAGCTGCTGTGTAGCAACAGAGCGGTGGTACTGGAGAGCTGCGTCCAACCTCAGAAACAGCCAGAGAACGGATTAGATTTAGGGTCTAATCTGCAGGTCACAGGATTACAGTAATATTGAAGAAGTTATCAAGCATGGTCTTGAAGCAAAGAGTGAAGTTTTATTTCGCTCAGATGCCCTGACAAATACCGTTCCACTTGTTAAAGGTATTAGTGGTCAGATCAGATGGAACATCAGAATGATACATTCCAGTGTACAAGGCAATGCTTTTTATACTGATTTGGACACAGGCTATTTTTAGAATCAGGATGCAATGTGTTTACACAAAAATGGATTTACATGCATTGCAAAGCTAACAATATTTACGCTTATCTGTGATATCTTAAAAATTCTGTGATGTCCTACATCTTGTTTTTAGACACAGAAAATCTAGTAGAAAGGTCTTAATTAAACCTTCCTGTCTTCAAGTGGACCCTCACACATCAAAAGTTGCAGAATACACATTCTCAAAGAAAGGTATAAATCCCAAACAAGCAATTTCCCCACATCACAATACACAAAAGACTTTCTAAACAAAGGCTCATTGTATCAGATATATACATCAGAAATAAGGCATTCAATAAGGCAAGGTTAAAACAGAAAAAGCTCATTTTCTACCCCTGGTCTCAGAAATTAAAGATTTCCCTTACAAAAATATACATAATATCAAAAATAAGTGCATGTGCAATTATATAAATAAGTGCCCTGCGCTATTTTCTTTAAATAAATGTATACCATAAGTTATTTATAAGTGATCCAGTCACACTACCTTTTCCTGCAGCCTGATTATTATTACATATCCATCTCTAAATAATAACAGACACATGCAAAAGAAAATAAATAGGCATAATGTGCCTTTAATACAGATAATTTGGGTCATTTACAACAGCCAATTATTTGAAAAGTCTATCTCACCTATTTTTGCACTTATTGCACACTTATATACTTGTGCATATAACTTCCCCTTGGTTGCTGCCACAATTTTTTTTGCATTTGTTTGTTCTACACATGAGCACATGCACATCTCATGCATGTCCATGTGCTAGGTGTGTTCCTTTGACCAACCCTTCTCAGTAAGTTAATATTTCCTCAGCATTGTTGTTTTATTGATATTTTACTGTTTTGAAAAATAACAATACAAGTTTGCAGAAGTCGATGAAATACATAAAAGTAAGTGGACAACACAGATGGTTTTGTGCTGCGCTGTGCAGTTCTATTTTTGATTATTTTTGTTCTCTTACACAATCTACTCAGAAACTATAACAGCTGCAACATATTAGTTTGTCAGTACACGGGGTAACTATTGTGCTGTAAAAGAGCAAGTAAAGAAGTACAACAAATGAAAGTATGGTGACAGATCCCTTTGATTATATCATATAAATGTTTTCTTTCAGCTTAGGAACAGGGATACTGTACTGTAAAACAGATTGCTTTAATGCAATACCAACCTTTTCCATTGCTTGGTCCAATTTGGAATTTAGCGCTTGTGCCTTTTTAAGATATCTGTTAACTTCATTAATATCACCATATGCTTCAAATTCTTCAACTTGCTTGCCATAGTTTTCCAACTCTTCAATAAATCTCTCACAACGCAACTATTAGGAAATAAATTACTAAAGTCATTGAAATAGTTGTCTAAATGCTATATAAAAGCATGTCTTTACAAAAAGGTACTCTCTATAAATTGAATACAATATTCTGAGAAGTAAAAAAAGTTTTTTTTTTTTTAATAAATTGTAATGGAAATTATTATGTTTAACTGCCCTCTCTGCTAACAATGATGACTGACTAAAGGTAAGTCCGCATATAAGTGACTGGCGTAAAGTTCAAAATTATGTATTTTATGTATAAATATACATAAACAACTGGCTAATGGGTGCAATAAAATAAAAACAATATTCAGCTATTTTTTACTATGTTTTCCCTCTACCAAACCTTTCCCAATGTTGGTTCCTCTGGTAGTTTTAATGGTCAAAGCGAGTCCGTCTACCAGTGAATTTATTGATGGAACTCTGCCATAACTCTTCTTGTTTGTTCTACAAGGGTTTTTGATAACCCAGAAGAAACATTGCAGAAGATATTATTTCTTCCAATGCTGTTATTCAGGAGATTGGCACATTAACAAGCTCATTCTTCCATGACTGTTGACATAACAATACTTAGATTGATGAAAGGGAAGGATATGTTTCCATCATTGGAAATGATAATGATGATTATTTTAATTTTATAGGGAATGATTTTATGAATGTTTGCGGGGTTTGCGAGTAAATTGAATACTATATTAGCCAATCCTCATAATGCAAAAAAAAAAAAGCAGTTTTAACTGTCTGAAAACCCTGTTAATTAGATGCATTTGTGTTTTGCACCATGATTTCATCAAGGAAGAAAAACTGGTATTTCTAATTTTCAAAGACCATCTGTTAATAAATAATTTTACTCAGAAGCCAGATATTTAACAGATAAGCATAATTTGAAGTGTCTTGCTGACCTTTAGTCCTTCTTGATACTGTCCAGTCTTTTCCTTTATTATGTTTCTGTGCTCGTCAAAAATCTCTCCCATTCGGTTATGCCACTGAAAAGTACGGTTGTTCAAACGAATGTCTGCAGGGGACAAAGTGACAAAATCTACGAGGAAAATTAGGCGATTTTTGGCTTCTACAAGATTCTGCTGCAAATCCAGCATATCTTGAGCTTCCACTTTTTGAATGTATTCCTAAAAAAAGGAAAATCCGTTTTAAAAATGTGAACAATTTATTAATAAATGACTATTGTAAAATTTGATAGCAAAACATGTTTTCCTCTGTTTTATAAGCCCACTATGGCCCTGGTTTATTAAGGAAAATACGGCAAAAAAAAGGAGTAAGTTTGCTCCTGGACAAACCATGTTACACTGCAAGGGGTGCAAATTAGTTTGCACATAAGTAAAATACTGTCTTTTTTTCATGTAGCACAGAAATACTTGATGGCTTTATTTTTACACAGAAATTTACAGTTAATCTAAGACATGATAGAATGATACAATGAACTAATGCGCTCAGGTGTTTTTTCTTTCAGTTCCACTATTCACAAATACAATCAGAAATGTATATTTTAAAAATATAACTTTATTTATAAAATTACCAACATGAAAATTATATTAATTGAAAACCACAAATACATTCATCAGATATGTCATTTCATATACTTGATACCCTTATCAGTGCACTGAAATACAAATTGTAAAATGTTTAAATAAACAGTCCAGAGAGACCAATATCTGGAACAAGAAAGAAAAACCCTCTGCAGCAGAAGAAAACTTAACATGATAAAACGCTTGACATGATAGAACAATGAACGAATGCACTAAGACATAAAAATAAAGATATATATTTTTAAAATACCATTTTCTAATTGTATTTGTGAATAGTGGAACTGAAAGAAAAAAAACACCTCAATGCATTTGTTCATTGTTCTATCATTTTAAGAGCTTATAAGAGTTCGCAATAGTTCTTTCTTGTCCACTATTAATTATTGATTCTAGATTGCATTTGCCCTGCGCCCAAGGAGTAGCTTGTAGCTTTTGATCTAGGACATGCTCTACCCCCAGGGGCAAACGCAGGATTTGTAGAGGGAGGTTTCCACACCACGCTGCCAGTGGGCGTGACCAGCATGCATGGGGGTGTGGCTATAATTTTAGACAGTGCTTGGCTGCTCTCCAACTCTTCCTATCACCATAATATACATGGGCAATGCTGCGTGCACTACTGTTAGGTGCACGCAGCTCTCCCTTTTCAAGCAGAGCTGTGTGATGCGGGAGCAGGGTCCAGCTACCTCAATTATACAGTGCCCCAGGCTTGGAGGGGGGTTTCCAGGCACTAGGAAGCCCACCTCGGTTTGCCTATGACCCCAACTATAAATCTGTCCTCACATTTTAAATTTACCTCCCCCTCCAATGCAACATGAATAAATTCCTTGGCCATATAATGACATCCTAAAGTAACTCCCAATGTTCTTGCAATATTCAGTAAAAGAGGAATGACAATACATAGTAGATACAGTTCTGTTAACACCACATCTGTGAACACTGCACCAGAAACACAACATGCATGCTAACAATGTAATTATGTGGTGTTACTGTCAAACTGTAAATATATTTTACCACAGTATAATTATTATTATTATTATACCTGGAGATTGAATATTTGGGAGGTTAAGTGGAATTGCTTGTTAACATAGATAATAGATTCATTTGAAGAGAAGCCTAATGTAAAAATACCTTCAACTGCATGAGTTCATGTGTATTTGGAGGAGTGCTTAGAGCCTTTTCTGCAATCTTCTCAAATTTGTCACACAACCTGATAAAAATATTACATTACACATATTAGTACTGTGAAGAAAAGGTATTTCTTTTTACATTATGCAGTTAATCACTCAACATTAATTTAATGTCACACTGTTTGTTTTCTTTATGTACCCTCATGGATTTTTTGATTGCTTGTAAAATGTAGTCACTTTAACATCTGTGTCTTTCCCAGTGGTAGCTTTGTCGAAGCAGAGAAACCCGACACCGCATACCCAGACACGATCACACCAATGGTGTGTTCCCCCGACAGACTCCTGACAGCAACTGCTTGCAATACACACTTGAAAGGATTCCAATGAATGAACATGCTGAGCGCCTAGAATTACTGTCTCTTTCATGGGCAACTGTATTAATCTTATCATGTACGCAACATGCAGATATATACATCATATCAAAAGATATATCAGTGCAGGACAACTACCCTGTAATTTTCTTAATAGAGGTATATTACAATAGTGTTAAACATTGACCTTATAAAGAAGAGCAGTTTCACCAAGTGCTTAATATTTACAAACATACAGAGAGGTGAAGCACTACTATTTTAGCATTGTATACTAGGTCCTTTGAATGAAGCTTGTGGTGTTAGTTTATAGGCCTTGAAGATTAAATTGGAATTTCTATAATATGTCCAATGACTTATGACTGTTTCCTTATGCCTTTTAGTATATTTGTATGAATAGGTTAACATAGTGGCACAGTGGTCAGCATTGTTGCGTCACAGGCTCCATTACGACCAGTGTCCTAACTGGGTGGAGTTTTAATATTCCCCCTGTATCAGGATGGGTTTCCTCCATGTGCTCCGGTTTCCTCCAACAGTCCAAAAACATACTGATTTGTTAATTGGTTTCTGGCAAAATGGACTCTAGTATATATGTATGCTGCTAGATAGTTTGTGAACTCTTTATGAATTTCTGAATCTATACATAAATGTGATCTTAAATATGTTCAGATCTTCATCTAAACAATAAAACTAGATAAAGAGAACCCAATAAATTACATAACACACAAAAGATTATATTTTTTAACTCATTTATTGATCAAAATGACCCAACGTTAAATTTCTTTGGTGGAAAAAGTATTTTAACCTGTAGGATTATCAGTTTAGTTAAGGAGATAATTAGAGTCAAAAGCGTCAAATCAATGGGATGACAATCAGGTATGGGCTTGGGTGGCCCTGCCCTATTTAAGAAAATCCCCCAAAAAACAAACCCTTTTGAATGCATGCCAAAGGAGATTTCTGAGGACCTCAGAAAAAGAATTGTCGATAATCATCAGGCTGGAAAAGGTTACAAAACAATTTCTAGAGGCTTTATGCTTCACCAATCCACTGTCTGGCAAATAGTGTACAAATAGAGAAAATTAAACACCATTGTTACTGTTACAAAACGAGTTTGATAACACCACAGCCAGCCTGTTTCTCACAAAATGTGGATTTTAGCATGTACTATTTATAGCCCTTGTTTTAGTTCCCCAGCTCAACAGAATACCACTGCAGTGTCTAATTACATGTGGATAAGGGGACATATTAGCTCATTGTAAATATGTATATTGCGTATTGTATATTGATGATGTGGCAGTGAGGTTGTTATTCAATGTCCTTAAAGTGAAGCCAGGTGGGTTATGGCAAAAGATCAGGTGGTGTCCAGGATACAGGTGTGGAGAGTGGAGCAGCATTAATTCTCCCCCCTCCTTCCTCTACAGGAAACATGGAACAGCTGGGAACCCTGTGACATCACAAAGTAGAGTAAGGGCTGACTGCTACCCTATCTTTAGAGGTGGGGGAAGCCAATTAGTATCCATTGTTCTCCATAGGACTAGTCCAGACATTTTTTCTGCATCTGAGCAGGGGGCTTCTGTGGAAGCACAGCTCATCTCCACTCCCCCCTTCAACCCCCTGATCCAGGACCTACCAATGTTTAAAGAGAGAGAGACCCAGGGGTTTGCTGAGGGAGGAAAAAGCACTGTGAAAATTAGACCCTAGATATAAGGAGCCACTCCAGGGGAAGGAGGTGGTGTTCATTCTGGGATTTCATTCAGGGCAGATGCAAGTTCTGGTTTTTGAGTTGTTGTTCTCTACTAGAGTCTACATATGCAGCTGAGAGATCCATGGGTTGTCAAGTCTGGACAGCCAGGTGATTGTAACTCCTTAAGTTAGTGGGGTTAGGGACAGATGATGTGGTAAACCTGCCTGGCATTTATTTACTGTGTGTTCTTAATAATCCAGTGATTGTTTTTATTACAATAAATGTACTGTTGTACTATTCTAACTGCATTTGCCTGAGTGACTATATAAATCCTAGAAGGTACTGGGTAGACTTCCCTGGCATAGGAATGCCCCCGTGGGTGGCCAGCCAGCGTTAAGTGGGTAGCATTGGGCCAGAAAACCCGGTATCTTCACAGTTACTCTCCCCAGGATTGTTCGCCCAACAAAACTCACTCAAAGAGCAAGGCATAAAATATTCAGGGAGATCACAAAGAATCCGAGGGTAACTTCAAATGATCTACAGGCCTTTCAAGCACTGGCTATTGTCACCGTTCATGAGGCCACCATCAAGCAAACACTGAACAAGAATAGTGTGCATGGGAGGAGAGCATAGAGAAAGCCACTACTCTCCAAAAAAGATCATTGCCCATTGAAAGTTTGCTAAAGACCACCTGGATGACCCAGAAGCCTACTGCAAGAATGTTCTGTGAAAGGAAGACTTTAAAAAAGTACTTTTTGGCGTTATGTTTGGAGGAAAATGAATACTGCATTTTAACATAAGTACCTCATCCCTATAGTGAAACACGATGGTGGCAGTTTTATGGTGTGGGGCTATATTGCTGCCATGGGATAAGGACGGCTTGCCAATATTGATGGAACTATGAATTCTGGACTGTATCAGCAAATTCTACAGGACAATGGCAGAGTATCTGTCCATGAACAGAAGCTTAACAGAAGATGGGTCTTGGTGCAAGACAACAACCCAAGACACACAAGTCAGTCTACAAAAATATGGTTGAAGCAGGAGAAATTTCACTTTTGGAATGGCTGAGTCAAAGCCCAGATGCTAGTCTAATCAAAATGTTGTGGCAGGATCAGAAGCGGGGTGTTTATGCAGGAAGGCCAACCAACATACATGAGTTGTAAGGAGGAATGAGCCAACATAAATCCCAGGAAATGTGCGGGACTGAAGTCACTGTTGCTCAAGGGTGTTACGCTAGTTACTGAATGCTAATGTTAACATACTTTTTCTGATAAGGAAATGTAATGTTGGATGATTTTGATCTATAAATGAATGAAAAACTATATTCTCCTGTGTCTTATTTGATTTATTTGATTCTCTTGATCTATTTTAATTACTTAGATGAAGATCGGAACACATTTAAGGTCAAATTTGTGCAGACTTTAAGAAACATTCAAAAGGGTTCACAAGAGCGTGTGTGTGTGTGTGTGTGTGTGTGTGTGTGTGTGTGTGTATGTGTGTGTGTGTGTGTTTCCTAGGGAATTTGGACTGTTCCAATGGGTTGGGGGCTGGTTTTCTCTATAAAGTGCTGAGTAATATGATTGGCACTATACAAATAAACTACAAGAAGAAGTCTACAAGAAGAAGTCTCATTACATTTTCTAAACCACAGCACATGCATTGTATTTTTTTAAATGTTTGCTATAAATGAATGTATGTTATTTTTCTAAAATGGCACATAGTGTGTTATACTTTCAAATAATGGAAAACCTTTTCTCTCCTCCAATAACATAACATTTTTGTTTGTCAAAGGAATACCAAAGTGTCAAATATTTTGGTATACCAGCTAACAGTATAAATATAAAAGAAATGTAACTTTCATGTATGCAGGGGAACTGATTTGTTCACAAGTGCTAGCAATTTATCAGAGCTTTTTCTACAGTGATAAAAATAAAAACATAGCTTACCTCAAGGAATATAAATTAAACTACTAAAATAAAAATAAAAAATCAAGCATGGTCAGTGTGTGCCCAGGAGAGGTTACCTTAATGGGTTGGGTACGCTTTATCTCTTTACAAAATTCCGACTTGCATAATCCCTGCAAAAAAAAATCCAAAATCATGAAAACCCGAATGAAAATTAAACAGACTTACCTTCAATGCGACGATGGAGATCTCCGATTGGATCAGCATGCTGACAGCAAGCCATTCCGATTGAAGAAGTGTTTTGCACTGCAGGCTGACGTCATTGTGACGTCTGTCAATCCAAATGTAAAGCGGCAATGTCGGGTTAAGTATTTAAAAACTTAACCTTAGGGGTCCCCACATTGCCGCTTTAAATTTGGATTGACAGATGTCACGATGACGTCAGACTGCAGTGGCAAACACTTCTTCAGTCGGAATGGCTTGCTGTCAGCATGCTGATCCAACCAGAGATCTCCATCGTCGGATTAAAGGTAAGTCTGTTTAATTATCATTCAGGTTTTCATTATTTCGGAATTTTTTTTTAGGGATTGTCTGTGTCGGAATTGTGGTAATCGTAGAAACGATTACGACCGACCTTAATAATCTTACATCAAGCAAGAAAACATAGGTTTGTTGCATCCCAGCAGAGAACATACCGTCTATTGGTCTCTTGGTGATCTTTAAACATTTTCACGATCAGTTTTCCACAAATAGCCTCTGACCGTTTTGCCAAAGCTCTGGTTAACTCATCACAGTGGAGTTCAAACATCCCTAAGCGAGTGAACTGAACAAAATAGCATAATGTAGTTTACAAGATTCTTTTCAAGTACATATACATACACAAGGTGTGTACATTTCCTTAAATACACAAAATACCTAATATATATTGGGTATGTCTAATTTATTTATTTTTTTAATATATATCCTGACAATCATATTTTCTTAGATAAAAACATAAATGATGAAGTACATCATTCCCAAATTTCTCTAATTAAGCAGGACAGTCCAAATTTGAGGGGACTGTTCCACTGTCCTGGCTGCTGCCCTAGGCAAACCCAAAAGGTGATATGAGCACACCCTCAATGGGATGACCAATTTGGGATATATGGAAATATACCATAAACAAAATGTTGGCCTTTATTTACTACATAGAAGCCTATTTGATAATATGTCTATTGCTTGCAATATAACTAAACTTACTAAACTTACAACATAATTAAACTCAGCAAAACTTACTGAAGGTACAAATGATTTTCAGAAGCATTTTAGACTTAAATGCCCCTACCCCCTACTCCTTCTCTGAGGACAGGTTTGTTACAATGAAACAATAGCTGTTATGAGCTAATCAACATATTGATAACATAAAAAACCATAATGAGAGTCAGTATAAATGTTTGATGATAACATGCAGTACATCAGGTTCAGTTTTACCAAAGTCTATTGCAACTGACAAAGCCGACCCTGTTTTAAAGTCTTGATTTCTCTAATCAGTTCTTGTAGGCTCAAAAAGAAAAACGTGCTTCACACTGCAATAAAAGTATTACCTTTCTTGAATTGTACTGTATTTCTTCAGTAAGTGTTTGATATTTGATAACCTCTCTCATTATTTCTTCAAATGTATGTTCCTCAGCCAAGAACTGATCAACATCCAGATCTGCTTGCTTGGTTATCAAGAAGCTATACTTATCATACAATTTCAAATGTTCCTTTGGCAAGAAACTCTCCAAAGCAACAAACTCTTTAATTTTTCTTTTGTATTCTTGTACAAGTAGTTCAGGAATGATGGGCTTTAGATTTAATTTTGACTGATGATCCTGATTTGAAAATTAAGAATGGTTAACATGGCATTTTTAAAAAATGTTTTCTCATTTAACTACTACACCAAAGCATCTTATACATGTCACTTCAATGCAAGTTACTTATGAAACACTGCAGAGCAGTACTGCTCGCAGAACAACCCAGAGATATGCAGAATGATCCAGTAGATCAAACAAACCATCACCACGTCACAATTAGCGTCTGATTGAGCGACCATAAGGAATGCACCCACCAAACTATAGTCAATAAATTATGTTCACTAAGCTATATGCAAATTTGCATTATTTAGCAAGGGGTAATTTAAGGTTTGTACACTAAACTATGCTTAATTATCCATTTATAACCTAAACCTAAGCTAAACCAAAGAGTGTTGCGTTAAAATCCTGCACACTTTGCACATGAAATCAGTGTCATTTACCTTCCTCTTCCTGAAACAGGCAGTGGGCAGCAGAATCACTTGTTTACAAGTGTCTTCTAAAGGAAAGCACTTTCCTAACTGTAAAAATTGCAATTGGAGGAACGCTGCTGAGAAATGTGATTTTGCTAAGCTGACGCCATCTGTTGCCTTATAGACATTTTGTTCTGTTATAGCTTAAATACAAATTAGATGCACCTGTTTTGTAGGAGTAATTCATTATTTGCAAGGCTATGCTTATAACCTTGGACATAGCAGACAGGAGATAAGCCAGCACCCCTCCCCTGGGGAGTTTTCCTGTTGATAATGAGAGAATATACTAACATCTGTGTAAAGGGAACATAAGTGGTTAAAACCTTTTGGGGCGTAGTTTTCTGTAATACGTGATTTTGCTATATAGATAGGGACTTGTAACTAATAAAGCAGAGTTTATTGTACACTCAAACCATGCAGTGTATTTAATTATCTCCAGCTGATGAGCTCATAACTGATAGACTGACACTTACAGGTGAACAATATGAATTTGATTCGACACTGCAAGTTGAGGTCCCGCTCCCTGCCTTTAGGAATAATGGCCAGGAGAAGGGAATGTTTTTGTTAGCCATGAGTCAATAAAAAAATGTATTTCATTTACAGGATTTTGTCCTTTATCCTATCTGGGGGACACTGCTACCATGGGGTTGCATGAGGGAACATGGAGTAGGCACTCAAATAGTTAACTTATTTAACTTCCTTCCGGCAGGCTATATCCCCTCTGCAACCTCCTGCAAACCTCAGTGTGTTTTGAGTGAGAAGGAGTAGGACCTCTGGTGTACTGCTCAGTAGCTACTCTTCTTTCAAGGAGTTGGGCTGATTTTTATTTGCTGCTGTTTATTTATTTTTATGGTCCATTTTTTTACTAGGTTAGAGTAGAAAGAAGATAGAAAGGCTGGGACAGCAAGGCTGCATTACTTACAGGAGCTGCAGCGCTGTCAGGTAGTGAGCGGCGGCTCTCACAGAAAGCGCCTATTTTCTTTGTCTGATGTTGGCACGCGGCGGGAGAAGACGCGGCCACATTATTTACTGGGGAAATCCAGAAGCAATGGTCGCCGCCATCTTGGAAGCTACCAGTCCCTTCCTCAGAGAGGATGGGGGGGGGCAGAGCTACATTGGATAATGCATTTAATGCATTAAGAGAGAGGCAGTCTGCGGGCTTAATAAGAGAAACGCCGCTGACAAACTCTTACAAGCACTCAGGAGGCTCGCTGGATGCTGCAGACAGGGAGGAGTTATTATAGAGCTCCCCCTGTCTTAATCGGCAGGTTGGTTTCTTCCACAGGACCAAAGCATGGGCTGGAGAAGAAAAAAATTATTATTCTTTCTTTATATTACATTCTACTTGCTATAAAAGAGGAGGTATATTGTGTTTTACATGAGATATAGTGAAGTAGTTGCATAATTGCATATATTGTTTTCTGCTCTCTAAAATGTAAACATAGAGAGAAGCTTGCCTTCGGTCAGCATTCTCATGATTGCCAAGGAGGAAAGGAGCAGTTTGGAGAGAGAAAAGATATAGAAATCTCCCCGCTTTTCTGCAACAGTTGGTTTGTTCCCAGGAGGGAAATACAATCGAGGCAGCCAAGGCTGTAATTCAAACAGGACATTGCTGCACAGGCTTCTCGCCTCTCCAAATTGTTTTGAGCTGGTCCTTGGCCATCTAGGAGGGCTAAGTACCTTTTTCTATAATTATTTACACATTATACATGCCCAATGTTTTTTATTGTTATAGTGGATATATGTATGCTATTGTTTTGGAGTAAACATTGTGCTACATAAATCACAATTTATGTACCTAGGTTTGATATAGTATATATAAACATATGTATATGGTTGGGAGGTACTGTGGTATATGTCAAAGACAAAACAGTATCCTCTAAGAAAGTTATTTTTCTTTCCTTTTCTGAAAAAAAAAAAAAAAAAAAGCACACCTTCTCCCAATTATCCCTGGGTGTGACTGCTACATTCTGCCTCTATTGCTAGACAGGTGGCAGGAAATAGGGGAGCAAATCATTACCTTGTTATATGTCAGACAAGGGAGAGACCAATTGTAAAGCAAAGCTTTCCAGTGGATATATGTATGCTATTGTTTCGGAGTAAACATTGTGTCACATAAACACATTTTATACCTAGGTTTGCTAAAATAAGGAGTATATGCTGTGACATATGTGCATGGGTGTATATGTATATATGTGAATGTGTGTGTATACATATTGTAACAAAAGGAGGCATTTAGCTGGCAAAATGCAGAGATATCAGGGAAGTAGAGTAAAATATTTGTGCAGTAATGCACCTAGATTGAATGTAAAGACCTATTTATGAAAAGCAATAGTTTAAATTTGGTTTAACTTACATGACTTGAAATCCATCCTCTCAGCAAACAGACAGGGTTTGTCTGTTTGAATTACAGAGCCAGTGATGGGCGTTTCCTTTTAAAGAGAAGGTGGGTGTGTCACCTGTCCATCAAGCTAAGGCTGGGGGAGGAGTATCAGGTATAAAAGCTTGTTTATATCATTTGTGCACTGAGATCAACGCTGGGAAGCTGGCTGGTCTTGAGAGAGCTGCGCTATGTCTAGCTAGCGTTTAGGGTCTCCAAGAAATACTGTGAAATCTGTACGGTGTCAAAACATTTACCATCCTGACAATAAAACTACATAAAAAGGAAGAAGTTGTTCGCTTGTGCTTCTGCAGTAGCGGGCTTTTGCCACAAGTGGTGTCAGGAGTGGGATACTCCGGGAAGCAAGTTTCCGCTACCCAACCCACGCAGACGTCAACATGGAGGAAGTACTGAGAACCCTCGTGAAGGTGGCCGCTGCGCAGCAAGAACAGCAAGCTCAGATGCTACAAGTTGCCGAGGCACAGGTGGAAAACACAAGGCTCTTAAGAGAAGAGTTAAGCCAGGTGAGGCATGACAGGAATGAACCACTTGGTCCTGTTCTCCAGAAAATGTCACCAGGGGATGACATAGAAGCATATCTGGTGTCTTTTGAGAGACTTGCAAAAAGGGCAAAATGGCCTCCTAAAGATTGGGCTGAGAGGCTGGCGCCATATCTGACTGGTGAAGCTCAGCAAGCTTATATGGATCTAGATGAGGAACGGGCCTCTGACTATCTGTACCTAAAGTCTGAGATATTGGCATGCATTGGAGTTTCTGGGCCAGGCCGAGCCCAGCGCTATCACCAATGCCGCTATGATAAAGAAAAACCGGTCAGAGCGCAAATGGCTGAGCTTTCTAAAATTTTAAAGAAATGGCTACAGCCTGAGGAGAATTCGCCTTCTCGGATTATTGAAGTTCTGGCAATAGATCACTGCATCCGGGGGCTGAACCGCGATTTGCAAAGGTGGGTTCTGCAATCAGACCCACAAACTAATGAAGAGCTTGCCAACGTGGTAGAAAGGTTTTGTGCGCTACAGCAAATGACTAAAGAACCTACATTTGTGCCAAAGCCGCTGCCACGCCAAAAGCCAGGTTTGACAATCCTTGCTACAGGGCCCAAATGGCAAAACTGCTACGGACAGAGGGCCAGGTGCAAAGCTGTCTAATCTGAAGTGTTTTGAATGTGGTGAGCTAGGCCACTTTAAGGCAGAGTGTCCTAAACTACAGGAAACAAGGGACTGTTCCGTGGCACATATTGGGCCTGCATTTCCAAGCTGTTTTACCATGAGTCCCACATCAGGAAGTCCTTGTTTGTTCCGGGTGACTGTGCTAATACACCAAAACCTTGTTCTGGCCTTGGTTGACTCAGGGAGTGAACTCTCATTGGTTTCCAGCTCTGCCTTACCCGAAACCATAACTTCTCGGTTGCCCAAGGTGAAGGTTCTTTGCTTACATGGCACGACAGAGGAGTATGAAAGAACAATACTAGCAGTCACACTCAAAGACAAAACTGTTATGGTGGTAGCTGCCATAGCACCTAAACTCCCATATCCACTCATTTTGGGGCGAGGCTTCCCACTCTTTAATGATGTCCTCGGTGAGCGGATCCGGCCGGACATGCCGGCAACTAATGCAACGGTCGGAAGCACGTTCTTAAAGGAACCGCCTAAGAATCCACAACATCTGGGCATCAATCTTTGGGAACCGCCAAACTGGAATGCCATCCTGGGAGTCCACAAAAGCATCCACCTGCGGGGAAACATGGACAGTCCAAACTAGCATTGGTTGGTGATGTCGCAGATGAGCCCACCCCGCCTGTCAGTGAGGATACGGGCTGGTCTGCAATACCAATTTTGTTTCCTCTGCAGGACTTTGCTTGAGACCAACTTAATGATGCCACTTTGGAAAATGCCTTTAAAAGTGTGACTGAGGTAAATGGGGTAGCGAAGCCGCCCAGCCTGCAGAAGGTATACCACATTTTATTGTTAAAAATAATTTCTTGTATAGAGTTGCTACTGTACAGGGGGAAAAAGTAGAACAATTAATGGTTCCTCAGGTCCATGTACCCCTAGTGTTAAAAGCAGCACACACTCATGTCTGTGGGGGACACCTAGGGGAGGATAAAACACGGGAACGAGTTCTGCTAAGGTTTTACTGGCCCGGTTTACACATAGCAGTGAAAAAGTATTGCCGGTCCTGTCCCATTTGTCAGAGAACCTGTCCCAAACCCATGTACAGGGCACCTCTCATTCCTATACCAATAGTACAAGTTCCCTTTGAATGGATAGCCATGGACCTTGTGGGGCCACTGGAAAAATCCGCATGTGGGCACCAATATATACTAGTGGTGCTTGAGTATGCAACCAGGTATCCAGAGGCAATTCCCCTACGAAACATAAAGTCCAGCACCATAGCTAAGGAACTTGTATTGATGTTTACACGCTTGGGAATACCCAAAGAAATTCTCACAGATCAGGGTACTCCATTCATGTCTAAACTGATGAAGGACATGTGCCAGTTGCTAGGGGTAACGGCGCTTCACACCTCTGTATACCATCCACAAACAGATGGCTTGGTGGAACGCTTTAACCGCACATTAAAGCACATGCTCAGGAAAGCAGTGGCTCAAGAGAAAAAAGATTGGGACACTCTTATTCCCTATTTGATGTTTGCCATCCGTGAGGTACCTCAAGCTTCAACAGGGTTTAGTCCATTTGAGCTATTGTTTGGGAGACAGCCCAGGGGTATCTTGGATATGTTAAAAGAAGGGTGGGAGCAGCAAGGTCCCAGGGAGCCAAATCTGGTACAATTTGTGTCCCAAATGTATGAGAGGCTAGGAAAGATAGGGCCCATTGTGCAGCAACATGTAAAAGAGGCTCAGGAACGACAGAGGAAAAGTTATGATAAAAGTGCTGTTGTTCGATCTTTCAAGCCTGGGGACAAGGTCCTAGTCCTGGTTCCCACCCAGGAAAGCAAACTTTTCGCCCATTGGCAGGGTCCATATGAAATTCTAGAGGCTGTCGGTCCTGTCAATTACAGAGTCCGCCATTTAGGTAAGAGAAGGGAGGAGCAAATATATCATGTTAACCTCCTTAAACCTTGGCATGATGAGGAAACCTCTCCTCAGGTCGTGAGTACTGCCTTTGAAAAGTCTGAAATGCCCATAGAGCCAGCTTTGTCCATTCAGCAGAGACAACAGACTGAAGAAATGATTCGCCGGAACAGTAAAGTCTTCTCTTCCATTCCTGGGTGCACTACCTTAATCGAACACGATATTGTCACTGCGCCAGGAGTCATTGTAAAGCAGAAGCTGTATCGTATTCCAGAAGCCAGACAGGTGGACGTGAGAAAGGAGGTCGAGAAGATGCTCCAGTTAGATGTGATTGAAGAGTCCACTAGTGAGTGGAATAGTCCCATTGTGCTTGTCCCGAAACCCAATGGGACAATTAGGTTCTGCAATGACTTTAGGCGCCTAAACAGTATGTCGCAGTTTGATGACTATCCAATGCCACGTGTGGATGAACTAGTGGAAAATTTTGCTGGTAGCAATTATTTAACAACCCTTGACCTAACAAAGGGTTATTGGCAAGTTCCCCTGACTTCCACGGCCAAGCCAAAGACTGCATTTTCCACCCCTGATGGTCTCTATCAATATAAAGTCCTACCCTTTGGATTGCATGGGGCACCTGCCACCTTCCAAAGGGCCATGAATAAATTACTACGACCTCACACAGCTTATGCAGCCGCTTACCTGGACGATATAGTGATTTATACCCCAGACTGGGGATCACATTTAGCCAAAGTTGAGGCGGTCTTAGCCTCATTAAGGTCAGCAGGGTTAACAGCTAACCCAGAGAAATGTGCTATAGCCATGAGAGAAGCCAAATATTTGGGGTACGTTGTTGGTCGAGGGCATGTCAAACCCCAGCTAGACAAAGTGGAGGCAGTCAAATATTGGGCTTGACCAGAGAAAAAGTCACAGTTAAGAACCTTTTTAGGCTTAGTAGGTTACTACAGGCGGTTTGTAAGCCACTTCGCCACTAGAGCTGCTCCACTAACAGACATGTTAAAAAAAAGTTGTCCAGATAGATTAACCTGGTATGACTCTGCAGAAACCGCCTGGTCTGATCTTCGGTTAGCTCCTTGTTCCTCCCCAGTTCTACAAGCACCGGATTTTACCCGGAGGTTCTTCCTCCAAACTGATGCTTCTGGTGTTGGCTTAGGTGCAGTCCTGTTATAGGAGAAGAATGGAGTAGAAAATCCTGTCCTGTACCTAAGCCGTAAGTTGCTTCCAAGGGAAGAAAAATATGCCACTGTGGAGAAAGTATGTCTCGCCATAAAATGGGCTACAGAAGCTCTGCGCTATTATCTCCTAGGCAGAGAGTTCACCTTAATAACAGACCATGCACCATTGAGATGGATGCAGAGCAACCGGGAGGTAAATGCCAAGGTAACCCGCTGGTTCTCGGCACTGCAACCTTTCAAGTTCTCAGTAGAACATAGACCCGGGATTCTACACAAAAATGCAGATGCGTTGTCACGAAAATATGCGCTCCTCGCGAAGTCCGTGTCCCCTTACTTGGAGACGCTAGGGGGAGGGATATGTAACAAAAGGAAGCATTTAGCTGGCAATATGCAGAGAAAGCAGGGAAGTAGAGTAAAACATTTGTGCAGTAATGCACCTAGATTGAATGTAAAGACCTATGTATGAAAAGCAATAGTTTAAATTTGGTTTAACTTACATGACTTGAAATCCTTCCTCTCAGCAAACAGACAGGGTATGTCTGTTTGAATTACAGAGCCAGTGATGGGCGTTTCCTTTTAAAGAGAAGGTGGGTGTGTTTTTTCTTTTCTATTGAACTGTAACCTTCTGCTTCAATACTAGACAGGTGGCTGGTAATAGTGGTGAAGTATTACCTTGTTACATGTTAGACAACGGTAAGAGACCGCAGGCTAAATAATACACTTGCTCCACAAGTAAAGCAAGGTTTCCCAGTCGATATATGTATGCTATTGGTTGGAGTAAACATTGTGTCTCATAAACACATTTTGTACCTAGGTTTGCTAAATACAGATTATAAGCTGGGACATATGTGCATGGGTGTATGTATATATGTATATATATATATATATATATATATATATATATATATATATATATATATATATATATATATATTTATATATATATATATATATATATATATATATATATATACACACACACACATCTAACGCTGGTTCAGCAATCATATCTGGTAACAGTACACAAAAATCCCCACCACCTACATATGGCTAGACATAACTTCCCTGTGTGCAAGCCGGCCACTTACTGGCATCGGTGGTCCCACCCACACATACAGACAGTGTCTTAATCCTCCACCCCAAGCACTACAAACAAATCACAGCAAACCAATCACACCCATGTGGAATACCTGTGTGTGTGTGTGTGCTAAAAGAGGATCCCAGGGAACCTTTAACCCTGTCTGCAGCCCGCTGCTGCAGACTGGCTGTGTTTTTATCAGATTCATTATAGGGAAACTGTGGCAAAGAGGCATATTTGCCACAATATATATATATATATATATATATATATATATATATATATATATATACAAGTTAACCTGTGCATGATACTCATGCATTCTAGTCAAATCAAGCTACTTAAGGTGTTAAAAAGGTTCTTGTCATGCATTTGGGCCATAGCCCAGGCCTCAACCACCAACCACTCCCCACTGTCACCCCCGGCAACCACCAACCACTCCCAACTGTCACTCAAGAAATATATATATATATTTTTTAAATCTTTATAAACTCTTTTAACAATTAACGAATTAAATTAACAAATTAAAAACATCTTAGTATACCAAATTTCAGCCCTTTCTGAATTTTTTTTTCTACACACACTAAGAATTTAGTAGGTCAGTGTATAACTCCGCCCAGCAGGTGGTGATGCAGCTTGGTTTTATTTTTTCCACACACACAGACTAACACACGCCACTAGACATTTATATTATAGAGATATATATATATATATATATATATATATATATATATATATATATATATTTATATATAAATGGAGAAGTAAAAAGAAGGAACAAAGGGCGCCTAATAGTGTGGTATGTTTCTGGGAACTAGCACCCCAAAAACTCGTAGGTGATATATGCGTACCAGATATAAGATGTAAACTGTCTGTGTCAGTGCAAAAACACTGACCCAGACACACCCTATCTGTTTGCTGTGTGGAAGGGCTTTTCAAACCATTATTGGAATAGCCGGGATCGCTAGACACGGAGTGTACAGCTGATTACATACAGATAAGCGATTATATGAATACTTCTTGGTACGCTGCTATATTGTAAAGTGTAGAATGTATATTGGTGCCATAACCATACTATACTATCCTCTGGTTTCTTCTTTTGCTTCCATGTTCGCATATGGCTGGAGATGATTGAAGATGATATGATATCAGTATATCCAGCATTCTGTGATTGATGAGCCTGTTTACATACTATATCTGGTACGCATATATCACCTACGGGTTTTTGGGGTGCTGGTTCCCAGAAACATATTACACTATTAGGCACCCTTTGTTCCTTCTTTTTACTTCTCCAGATTCTACATTCTGGGTACCATTCGAAATTTCCGAAGGAAGGTGGCCATCTCGTATGAAGGGAGTGATTCTGGTGTTATGGACATATGCTAAGTGAGTATCAATATTGTACTGAGCGCCTTTGTTTACATTCTTTTGACTATATATATATATATATATATATATATGTATATGTTTAGGGAGGTACTGTGGGGTATTCATAGACAAAACAGTATCCTCTAGAAAGTTGTTTTTCTTTCCTCTTCCAAAATAATAATGCAAAAAAATTAAAAAATAATCTCACACCTTCTCCCAGGTCGGTGTCGGCTCTGATTCACATGCTTGCCTGTCCAGCGGAGATCCCAGCATTGCCTGGGTTACTCCCTCCTTCACCAGCCCCTTTAACAATAAGCAGCAGGATGTGAACCTGAGCCATGTCGGTCAGACATCCACCTCCTCCTTAAAAGAAGAGGCCCCCATCAGGGAGGATCTGCTTGATTTACGTCCTTTGTTAGGGACTTGAACCGGTTTAATCTGTTTCTGGACTCTCCCAGAACCATGCTTCATAGGTCCACTCATCTCCTCGCACTTTCTGACTCAGAAGGGTCTTCGGTGGAGGTGTATAGCTTGCTGAAGATTCTGACTCCCCCGTGGTGGGTGATGTACCTGAACCCTCAAAGAGTCAAGGCATTGAGAATCTGGTTCTGGCAGTTCTCCAGGCATTGAATCTGTTGGATCTAGAGGAACCTTGGTCAGATCTAGGCCTCTGTAAGTGCAGGAAACGACAGGTTGTCTGTTTTCCAGCATCAGTGAAGTTTACAGATATAGCTGTGTCAGTTTGAAAACTTGTAAAAGAGAAAAGATATCCGCACTAGGTAAGTTTCATACCAAAGTCTAATAATAGGCTCTAAATATTATGGCCTATCAATCAGGATGATTGAATTGTAGTACAGAACATCCTGAGCGGTGCACCCTATACACCAAAAATATAGTGGAGTATCAGAGAGAAGAAAAGTAGGTGACTGAGGGGCACTCAGAGACGATGGATGAGTATGTATGTGAAATAAAATAAATTTTTATTGATATACCTTAAAATTATGAATAAACATTTCATCCTAAACCCAAAAGCTAGCGAAATATTAAAAACCAAAAAACAAAAACAATAATTGTTAAAATTGCAGATCCACTGCAAACTTAGCTCAGTGGTCATATAATAGATAATAGACTCAAAGTGGAGAATATCGCTATTGATATTAATAAGTTTATATAGAAATAGAAAATTCCACTATTTGAGAAGGATTCCTTATTGACAATAATGACTCCTAGGCTTAAACAATATATAGGATCTAAAAAGATACCAATATAGATCAGAGGAAACCCCTTGGTGGAGGTTATAATAGTGACTAACTAATATATCATAGTAACGATATTGGGATAATAAGTGACCTATCAGAGTGAGCCCCTGATTGTATAGTTAGTTTTCAATGGTAAAGAATATCTTTGGAGAGATGCCTATAAACCTTTAAAAGCAGTCCCCCTAGTGGTAGCTGGTATGGTAAATCTCAGGTCTATCCTGTGTCATATCGTACTAACTCTGATATATAGGTCTTCTAGAAGTCTAATGTGAGAACAAGGTGTGTCTGTATAGACAGACTCAGAGAGCAGCGTGTGAACCCTGATGTTAGTAACGCTGAATAACCTACACTATTTCTCCCTAAATGCCCTATATTATCTGAAACAGCTATTTGGTAAATCAAGGGTAGGGGAGAGTAGTGAAAGCGTAGTTTAATGATTATACATGTTAGGAACACTGAGCTAAGAAACGCCAATGCGCGTTTCGCTGAACAGCCTTATCAAGGCTAACCAGAGCCTCTTGTTCGTATGCCTTAAATAGTCAATCAGATCAGCCCCTGAAATGACGCTGTAAAGTTCAGCCAATTACGCCACAGCATGAGTGGCATTGATGGACATATCTATTGACCAATGGAGGGGAGTTAGAGCGGTTAGGCTCCGCCCCCAAATCGCCGTGAGATAATGAAGAAACTAAGAATAGAAGCAAACAGCAGCAATCCTTACTGTTACCATTGCTAATTTTGTCAGAAACTTTATCAAATGTAGTCCAGAGATAAAGACTATCAGAAAAGAGATTCCATTCATATTATTAATAGGATTAATACCAATTAGCTGTTCCTATAAAGTCATGGATATATAAATGTTAACAAAAGTAAACCCTTACATATTATATATACTCCATTATATACAATAATTATAATTATTAAAAAATCTGATCATGTGGATGATGAAAAAATGTATAAGAAATGTTTATAAATTTACATTACGGTAAGTATAGATAATACCCATGTGTCATACTAATAGATCATGATGATCTGATGGTGAAACCATTGAGAGGAATAATCAAATATTGAGAATATGGTGATCAAATGTAACCACACGTGAGAGGTAAGTGTTAATTAATATAAAGTATTAATCACACTACTAACTTTCTAGACCTCACCATTTATAAGAGTCCAAATGGCTCTCTCGAGACTGATATCTTCAGAAAACCTACATCTACAAATAGTATTCTCCATCACTCAAGTGCCCATTTCCCACCAGTTCTTAAAGGTGTTCCGAAAGGGGAATTTTTACGTATGAGGCGTAATTGTTCAGATACCAAAACATACCAAACAAGATCAGCAGAACTTACCAATCGTCTAAAGAAAAGAGGTTATGGGAATAAGACCACACAGAAAGCTAAAATCTCTGCAGATCAGAGAGATAGACAGACGCTTATTTATCCATCTCTGAACTCAAATAAGGATAAGGCCTCAGTCAGAATGGTAGGGACTTTTTGTGCAGATAAATGTGCAGATAAATGTGCATGAATCAACGTAAATGGAGTCAAAAACACCAAAATAGGTGCATGTACCCCAATAATCCACTCCAGGACCGAGGAATACATAACCCAAGTCCGGAGGAAAGACACAAATTATATTAATATAAAAAAGACCACATGCATTGAAACCTATGAGTCCCAGTTATTGAATTCCATGGTTTCATTCAAACCCTCTGGACATAAGGTTTGTAGTTTGAAATCCAGACTTCGCTTTTACATAATCTTTTATAGCGATCTCCCCCTCTGTCTGTGGGATCAAATTTTTCGATTCCAGTTAATTTCAAGCCTTTAGGATTATTCTCATGCTGTTCTGAAAAATGTCTGGATACACTGTGTTTCAAATATCCTTTCATAACATTTTGTCTATGCTCTCTAAAAAGTCGTTTTTTTATCTGTATGTAGATATGTGTGTATGTGTTATCTCCCTTTATGTTGGGTCAAACACGTAAACACATGTACATTAGGATTTGCCATTATACATATTGATGGTTTCTTATGACTATTTATATGTTTTGGAAATAACCTTTTATATTTATTTTTATATACTTTTTTATCTTTATATTTATTTTTATTTATTTTATTTTATATGATTTATCTATTTGTCCTCTATTAGATCTGATTTTTTAATAATTCTGTACCTTTTTCGGTTTTATCCGATTTTTTTTAATGATTTTCTGTATCTGTATTTTTAGAGAGCTCTAAGCGGTATAATGGCTCCCTGTATGCCTTTATAACTATTGGCATTACCCTTTGGTTATGTAGACATATGTCTGGTGAAATTAGGTGTATACATATGTCCTGTTTTAAATGTATAAATTGATACCTGGGGCAGCACGGTGGCGTAGTGGTTAGCACTTCTGCCTCACAGTACTGGGGTCATGAGTTCAATTCCCGGCCATGGCTTCCTCCCACACTCCAAAAAACATACTGGTAGGTTAATTGGCTGCTAACAAATTGACCCTAGTCTATGTGTGCCTCTCTCTGTCTGTCTGTCTGTGTGTGTGTATGTTAGGAAATTTAGACTGTAAGCTCCAATGGGGCAGGGACTGATGTGAGTGAGTTCTCTGCACTGCGGAATTAGTGGCGCTATATAAATAAATGATGATGATGATGATGATGATACCTGTACCTTTAAGATCTCATAGACCACAACTGATATCTGTACCTTTAAGATCTCATAGACCACAACAGATGATTGCAATCATGTGAGGAAATACTCCCTTTAAAAAGAGCAACACACCCACATGGGATACTATGGCTTGATAAAGTCTGTTTCACAGACGAAACGCGTCGCCTTGCTCTCTGTTGCCTGCTATACCCTGAGTGTTCTTACCGGGTTACAACTTCCATATTAGTGGGACTCTTTATGCCTGTTTGTTGTTTGTCTGGATCCGGACTAACGGTGCGCACCGAAGATTCTGTTTACTACCTGGATTCACATACAGGGTAAGGAGTCCTTATCCTCGCTTACGCTGACAAGCATTTGCCATTTGTTGATCACAATCACGGAACCACGGAATGGACACAATTGTTATATTCTGGAGGTATGTGGAACGTTTATTTTAGTTAGCCGCTGAAGCGGTAAGAAGCTATATCTCAGCTGGATGTCCAACGTATGCTCTGTGGTTTCACACACGGGATCCGAGTATTTTCTGTAGCCGCGATAAGATGCAGTAAGATATTCCATTATATCCGAAATTACTCTCAGTCTTACTGATCGTATGACTGTATACCCGTATATCGGCTATTATTAACATCTGACTATAACAAGGATGGTTCTGAGGACCTAATTTCATGAAGCTTTAGTTCATTGCATGGACAGACATCGATCTATACACTCGTATATATGCCCAATTTCTTCAGAGTCATCTCTAGAGAGAGTTTGGTACCTTCTCTACTACATCTTAAAGGAACGAAACTTTATATATTTTTTCAATGATTTTTACCAGCTGGTGATATATAAATTATTGGAGTATATTCCTTTACATGTATGCATATTTGTAAACTAAGATCATGTGGTCTATATCTTATTGAACCTATATTAGATTTCTTGTATTTTTCATCTCAAAAAGGACAAGTGTATACTTAGCTCATTTAGTTTATACCACTTCATTGTGGCTGTGTGTGCTTGCTATATGCACTCTGCATATTTTATTATGCATTTTTATTAAATGCTTATTAAGGTACTTCTGTGCAACTCTCTGTTTTATTTTCCTATGTATATGTTGTTGGGAGAATCAACACTATCTCCTATTGCGAGTTGCTGCATTTGATATCTGGGAGGCACTGTGTCCTATATTTAAATATTTAAACCTCATATTAGCGCCAGAGATTCAGTTTGTTTGTTGGGCTTAACACTTTACACTTTTCAGATACTCAACCTGGGATGGGGGTTGGCCTTAGTTTCGTTCCTTCCAGTAGAACCCTTTGTGCGAGTCCCTCACAGAGTCCCAGAGGTTGCTGGCCCCTCTAGGGCGGCTTCCTGTGAATCTGATGGCCCAATTGGCCCTGTCACATAGAGTCCACAGACTTTCTAAACTAGGTAGCAGGAAGGTTCTGCTCTTTGCGGTGACTTGCTACAGCAGGGCAAGATACTTTACCAGTACCTTCCCCATAGGTTTGATGGCATGGTCTTGAGGTCAGGCTCTGGCGGTTCAGAGGTTTTTCCTCCAGAGTAGTAGACACCATGCTGCGAGCCAATAGACCAGCCTCAGCCCGCATTTACTACAGAGTGTGGCATGCCTACAATAAGTGATGTCAACAGTCTGTCACATGGCTAATTTTCATCTTTCTTGTATCCTAGGCTTTTTTCAGGATGGCCTGGACGGAGGTCTGTGACTTGGTTCCCTTAGGGTCCAAGTGTCGGCCTTATCTATCTTCTTTCAACAGAAAATGGAAGATTTTCCGGAGGTGTGGATTTTCCTTCAAGGGGTTCTGCATATTCAACCCCTTATGTTAGGCCCACGGCTCCCTGGGATCTAAACTTAGTCCTGTCCATTGCTTCTGCATGGTGGGTTTTGGAGCTTGGGGCCCTTTCTTGTCGGTCCCCCTATCTCATCTTCCACGATGACAGGGTTGTGTTGAGAATAGTTCCGTCTTATTAGCCAAGGATGGTTTCTGGTTTTTCACTGGAACCAGGAGATTGGGGTTCCAGTCTTCCAGTAGGCAGCTGCCTCTGCAGGCCCGAACTCCTTGACTTATTTAGATATGATTCGTGCCCTCCGCATCAATGTTAAACGGACATCGGCCATTTGATGGACTGACTCTCTGTTCGTACTATTTGAGGCCCATAAACGGGGTTGGCCTGCTTCTAAGTGGACCATCGCTACATGGAATTTGTCAACAATTAAGCAGGCCTTTGTCAGTTTCAATCGACCTGCACCGAGTCGTATTGCTGCCCATTCCACCCACTCAGGGGTGCTTCTTAGTCTGCGCATAACGAGGTTCAGCGGATCACCTCTGCCGGGTGGCCATCTGGTCCTCTGTCCACGCCTTCACTGGGTTTTATCAATAAATGTGTTTGCGTCCCCGGACGCCAGTTTCAGCCGCACAGTGTTGCGGACCGGACTATCAGAGCGGTCCCTCCCTTGGGGGGCTGCTTTGGTACCTCCCCCTTGGTAGCAGTGTCCCCCAGAGAGGATGAAGGGAAAAAGACTTCCATCTGGGGGACACTGTGTTCATTCCCTTATGCTCTTCTGCAGTTATTCTTCGGGTGTTCGAGTTGAGTTCTGTTCTTTCGGGCTTCTGTATTACACACTGAGATTTGCAGGGGGTTGTAGAGGGGATATAGCAGGAAGTTGAATAAGTTAACTATTTGAGTGCCTACTCCATGTTCCCTCAGATTACCCCATGGTAGCAGTGTCCCCAGATGGAATCAGAGAAAGGGATTTATCGTAAGTATAAAAATCTTCTTTTCTAATACAATTAAACTCTACTCTATTGAAAAGTTATATTCACACAGTCTTATCAACCAACAAAAAAGATTAAATTAACTGATAAATCTATTGCAAAGTGGAATACAATGTTTGTTTGTTTTAAAAAGCCTACCTAGTCATCATTTCAATTAAAACTCACACAATCCCTGCTTTATTGGATCTTGAATTATACATGTTTTGCAAAAAGAGAGGCCACCTTGTATGCACACTCATAACTCAGCTATTGACAGGGCCTTGGGAAGTATTCTGCATCACTGGGCTACATGCACCTTATACCTGAGAAATTAATGTTTGGGGTGAAGGATGTACAAAAGTACCTTCCTTAAATATCTACTAACAAGTCTACTAACGTTTTAACTAGAGCAAAGGACAGAATATTTGCTTTTTAATTAATCAGCAGAACTAGAATTGTTTGAACTTATATTGCATGATTTTGACAAGGCTATCATTATATTCCCTTGTTTTAACAGCAATATAAAATACCTGATTTTTTCCAACATGAAGAATATGAATGTACTCACCCATTCAGAATAGAGCTTTGTTTCAACTCTTGGCACAAGACTGACTGCTTTAATCATCATATCATAAACGTTCAGAAGCACAATTTCATAATCATTAAAGTCAGGTTCAAATTTAATTGAAACATTGTCAAGAATGAGTCTCATTATAAAACCTGGATGTTCACAGGCATGAACTGAATTCTGGAAAAGCAACAACAACAACAATATATTACTAATAATAAGAAATGTACACTCTAAATAAAGACTGCAAATTTATTTTTAATTAGTTATCTATAGTCATCAACCATATTAGTATTCCCATTTCCTGTGATACATTGTAGTCACTGTATTCAAAGTGTCCAGAGTGTTTTTTTTTTATTTAATGAATTACTTTATATCTAACATGCTGCATGATTATATTTTTATTGTAATTTGAGCTATAATCTAGAGATGAGTGGTTCGGATTCGGAGAATTCTGGGGTACCAAGTTGAACAGTCAAGACTCGGTTTCTCGCTCCAACTTTGGATCTGAAAATGAGGCAAAATGGGAAATTGTTGCGAGTTTTATATATATATATATATATATATATATATATATATATATATACATATATATATATATATATATACACACACACACACACACACATATATATATATATATATATATATATATATATATATACACACACATATATATATATATATATATATATATATGTGTGTGTGTATGTATGCATATGTATATATATATATATATATATATATGTGTGTGTGTATGTGTATATATATATGTGTATATATATGTATATGTGTACATGCATGCGCATATATATGTATACATGTATCTAATATATATAAGCCTAGCGGCGTTTGTTAGTGTGTGTGTGTGGAAAAAACTATTTTCTCAGAAAGGGCTCATCCAAGTGACCTGAAATTTGGTATACCGACATTATTTGAAAAAAAAAATTATAATAGTGAAGTCAGTTAACTTCCATCATCCCCCCTTCCCCCGTGGGAGGGGTAGTAAAGGCTAAATTTACGAGTTGAGGGCTCAAACTCTTGACTCCTTCCGGAATGCCAAGGCACAGATTAAGATTGAAAGTTGGAAGCATTATTATGCTATTGAGAAATCTGAATGTTAAGAGAGGACTGTGCAATGGCACTCGATTAGTAGTGACAGCACTGAAAACGAATATGATACAAGCAGAAGTTTTGACTGGCTCTGCTGAAGGAGAGAAGGTGATGATACCTCGGATTGACTTATGTCCATCCGAAACAGGACTGCCATTTAAGCTAAAACGGCGGCAGTTCCCTTTGAAGGCGGCATTTGCTATGACCATTAACAAGTCACAGGGTCAAACACTTGAATGTGTGGGTATTTATTTACCAGAGCCTGTCTTTGGTCATGGACAATTGTATGTCACATTTTCACGAGTACGGAGAAGCAGTGATGTGAAAGTGCAGGTTATGAATACTGCCCTTCAAGGAAGACTGATTGAGCACAGCGATAAGCTGTTTAGCAGAAACGTTGTGTATCGAGAGGTTTTAGAACAGTAAGACAATGGAGATTAAGGATGTGGCAATGAAGATGAAGGATGAGGTGATGGAGAAGAATGATGAGGTGGTGACATGTGGACAAAACCACGTTAAAAAAGGGCGCTTACGTCGGAAAGTAACGCTCTTCCCCTGAGGAGACCTGGCCTAGCCCCAAATGCATGACAAGATCCTTTTTAACACCTTAAGTAGCTTGATTTGACTAGAATGCATGAGTATCATGCACGGGTTAACTTGTATGCATATATATGTGTACATGTATATGCATATATATGTGTACATGTATATGTGTATATATATGTTTATATGTATATATATGTGTACATGTATATGTATGTGTTTATATATCATAAGGGCACAGTCATGCCCTTATATTAAGGTTCTAATAAATCTAATAAACGACATTCTGCCATTATAAATCTGTGAGAGGTGGGGCATGGTGTTTGAGGGGCCACATTTTAAAAAGTATTGAAGCTATTAAACTGAAATTTGGCATGCAAATGAAGAGCTGTCCATAGGTGTCGCATGCCAAATTTAGGAAAAAAAGAATAAAAAAGAACAAATTAGGAATAATCTAAATTTCAAAATCTCGCCGTTGTTTTCCACTTCCTGTCTTGCAAAAGTCACCTGGTTTTCTGGTTTTATTAGGGAGAGCATAACTCAGTGTACATGAGGTTTAAAGACTTGGGGGTAAATGTATTAACCTCCGGTTTCTTCAACTCCCACGAGTTCGGCGTCTTCGGCGCTTAAATTTAAAGCGGCGCTAAGTTTCCCTTTACAAGGCAGCGCACTTTAAATTTAAGCGCCGAAGACGCTGAACTCACGGGAGTTGAAGAAACCAGAAGTTAATACATTTACCCCTTGGGGTTTGTTTTATAAGAAAGCTATTATGACCGAGGAGTGCCTTTGAGGGTTTAAAATTTTGAGAAAGTTAGAGTTTTTTTACAATATGGTAAAATATGCCCCATTTTAAAGATAGGGGATTTCATGTCAGTTAGAGGTGTGTGCTGGGTGTACTCAGACTGGCTTCACTTGAGAGCGCAAACATGGCTGAGTCTCTGGCTAAGAGATTTTCATCTCTGAGCTGAAGAAATTACCCACATTTTCTAGCCACAGTTGGGCTTGTTAGTGTTTTGGGGATATGGGAGGGGCACCCTGTAGTACTATTAGCCCAGGCACTGCTCTCAATTGAGAGTTTAATCTCTCCCTGTGGTGCCAGAGACAGTTGTTAGTGAATCCATTGTAAACCTCCTACCCCTTTGTGGTACTTGTACTGATCACACTCAGTGGTGATCACAGCGGGGAGTAAATGTGAGGTATCTGGACATTAGCATCTGACATGTCCCTCTTTACAAGTGACATGTACTGGAGAGAGGCTGCAGATAATCTGTACACACCCACTTCTCATTGCCTGCTGTGGGCTGTGTTTTACTCATTGGTTCGTCAGCAGAATGTAGTGTTTTCACACACACACTGCTCCTTCCCAGTGTTGTGCTGTACTGCTGTGTGAGAACTCTGCTGCTGAAACCGTGGAGGGTTAACTCACAGCTGATCTGACAGTCTGTTTTATCACTTCCTGTCTTGGAGGACATTTCTGTCAGAATCTCTGTAAAAGTATGTCTGCTTCCACTGGTGACCAGCATCAGCAAGGACTCAAGTTTAAGGACTGGGGATGTGATTACTGTGCTGCAGGTGCTGGTGGGAAGCACATAAGCACAATGTGGTACATACTGCACGCCACCACTGACTGCCAGAACATGCATGCAGACATACTGCACGCCGCCACTGTCTGCCAGAACATACATGCATACTACACACCACCCCTGTCTGTCACAACATATATACTGCACCCTATCACAGCCTGCCATAACGAACATACATACATGCTGCACCCCATCACTGCCTGCCAAAACATACTTACATACATACTGCACCACATTGCTGCCTGCAAGAACATACATTCTGCACCCCATCACTTTCTGCCAGAACATATACATACATATATTCTGTACCCCACCACTGTCTGCCACAACAGACAGACCAACCCTACCACTGTCTGCCAGAACATACATACTGCATCAATGGCTGCCAGAACATGCATACTTCATCCCATCACTGCCAGCAAGAACATGCATACTGCAACCCACCACTGTCTGCCAGAACATACATATGCACCAAATCCTGCCAGAACATACATATGCACCAATGGCTGCCAGGACATACATACTTCATACCATCACTGCCTCCCTGCACATACATACATGTGTGACATGTGACAAAAGCTGGTGCGCAGAGAGTGACATTTTAAAGATTCGTTGGTGCAAAGGGGATGACAAGTGAAAATAAAGCTGGTGAGAATGGGGTGTCAAGTGAGAGACACTGGTACACAGGAGGTAACATGAAATAAAAGTTGGTGCAATCGGCGGTGACGTGTGCATGCGGTTACAAAGCTGGTAGGCAGTTGGGAATATGTGAAAAAAAGACATGCACTGGAAATGGAGGGTACTAGCTTTAGAGGAAATCTGAGGAAAAATTACTTTATCAAAACAGTAGGGGAAAGGTGGGATAGGCATCTAACAGAGGTGGTACAGGCTAATATAGTAGAGCAATGTAAACACTCTTGTTTATTAGGGATTAAGAAGAACCACTTGGTCCATCTAGTTTCTCATATTTTTAACTGTTGTGAAATTCTAAGTTCATAAATTTATTATCAATATTTTCACTTTACAAAACGCCATGAAATTCCATAGACAAAAAAACCTTACGGTTTAACATGTTCGATTAAGGTTCCTTATATACATTCTACAATGTAAGAAAACGATTGAAACTCTTCAACTCAAACTACAAAAGCAATGAAATTATGACGATTAAGGCAGAAACCTTAATGGACGTGTTCCTTGCGCAATGCCATCACATCCTGTGGTTAGCTGCAGATTCAGCACTATCATGGAGTGAGATTGCTGTCACTCACAAAATGGTGGAGCTGCTAATTCACAAGGTCTAACAGCATACATATATGTATGTGTATGTATATGTTGGAGCACGTTTGTGTAGCGGTAGTTTATGACCCTCATCATTGTGCTAGGTTAAAAGAGGAGGATGTTTCTGATAAAGACTTACTACAAACTGTGACGGCCCAGCAGACAGCCATTAGGCAACCGCTGTTGCAAGATGCTGCAGCTATGTCTGATAAAGGGCTAGATGCACATTTGCTTGGACTCTGGGAAAAGGCTGTGTTGCAGTGCCCTGAAAAGGAGGACATGCTTAAAGACTTTCTACAAGCCGCTATGGCCCTGCAATCCGCTGTGGCCCAGCAATCCGCCATAAATCAATAGTAGTTACAGAATGCCGTGGCTCGGGAGGAAGCCAATAGGGTGAAACTGTTGAGGAGACCCAGAGGCAACAGCAGGCATCCTTTAAAGAGTCCTGGACGCAACTACAGAAGTCCCAAAGACAAAACATTGAAGCCCTCCGTAAAAACATGAGCTCTATTAAAGAAAAAAGAAAAGTCTCAGGAACAAGCCATATAAATGCTGAAACAAGAAAAAGAAATTGCAGAAAAAAGGTTTGAAGCAGCACAAGAAGAATGTCTAAAATACCAGCAGCGCATGGAGCAAATGGAAAGAGAAATAAACGAGCTACAAGATAATCTGAAAACAGAGCGGGTAAAAGCTCTGGTAACTGCAAAGACAGTGGCCCAGCAAAAAGAAAAAGTGGACTGTGAAATACCACAACTTCAAGCTAAGATACAGAAGCTAGAAGTAAATATGTTACTGTTGCAAGAATCTAACTCCAAACTCGATAAGAAAAGAGAAACGTTGCTGGTGGAAAAGAAGTTGCTTGAGTAAGGTGTAAAAAGTGCTAGGGCCCAGATACAGCAGCTCACTGAAGACAATGGAAAGTTGAAAACTGATATTGCAAGGGTAAATGCAGCCCAAAATACAAATCAAGGGCAATGTCAAAGTGCAAAAGAGGTAGCAGTAAAACTGAGGAATAAAAAGGAAAATCTGCAGAAAGAACTTGATGCCAAAGTCAAATATACAAGAGAAAACTAAGATCATATCCCAGGTTGAAAATGTTGGAAAGCAATATAAGACTCAATATGAAGAATTAAAGATTTAGCATGATAAACTGGTTGCCGGAACCCTCCTAGCTCAGACAGCACAATTAGAAGAGTGAGCTTCTCAAACAGAAGTACAAGAGTTAAGAGAGTCTCATGTCCAGGCTGAAATAGAGATATCTGCACCGGCAGACCAACAAGAGTCAATAAGTGGAAAAGGAAATGAAGATAAAGGTCAACAGGAGCAAACCCCATAAATTATAGCAGAGTTGTCCACAGATCAAAAAGAACTACAGTACACTATTAAATCTATTCAAGGCAATGTCAGCAGAATACAAACTGTTCAGGATAATTGGGAGAGGTTTGCCTGTGGCTTTGAGACACCTTCCACTTGGGTTTCAGGAAAAGAATAGCAGTCAAGTGATCTAGGATTATCCAAGATTTTACCTGAGCCTCAAGTTACAAGAACTCAGGAAATTAATAATATGCTTCAAAAGGTACCGCAAACTGCGATTACTACCGACTTGCCTCCGCAACAGTTAAAGGAGTTGCAAAGTCAACCATGTCAGGAAGCTGAGTGTGACGCGGTGGGTCTGACAGCCATCATTTTCCCCATCTGTCATTTTAAACACTTAGAATGAAAGTTGCTTGTGCTTAGTTGAACACTGGGTTGCTTTAATTTATTAACCTCATTTGTTACATAATCTAAGTGTGTATAAAAACCTATGAGATGGACTTAAGTTAACCATATTATTCTTAAATAAAGCCAGGTGGGTTACATGTATTCATCTGAACATTATATCGGATTACAACATGGTGGATGTACTGTTTCCTGACCAAGGCATCACCTCCCTCTTACAGACAGGAAGCTGAGAGTAGCTGGAGCCCCTCTGACATCACAAATGACTGGAAGGGGTTAAAACAGGGAGGCTCTCTCACTTAACCAGGAATAAGTCAATCAGCAACTGGTTGGAGCAGCTATTGTTCCCCCTGAAACTGTGTGAGACTCCTAGTCTCCAAAACAGCAGGAGGGAAAGCCATGAGGGAAGGACAGATCTCCACTCCCATCTCCATCCCACTCATACCTCCCAGCCAATCCCAGCATCTGTGACCTGTGGATAACCCTGCAGGGAGGGATTCCACACATGGGAAATGTTGTCCCTTTAAGAAGACCTGGAGGAGAGACTTCTGGGTGTGTGGGTTTTTTGCTTCTAGAAGCTACTGGCGTTGGAGTTTCGGCTGCTGCCCGTGTGCTGAGGATTTTACCTGGGAGTATTGTGGCTATTGGATTACAAGCTTTTCCTGGACTTGCAGACTTGTTTGCTCTGCCTGGATTATTCTATTAATCACGGACATCATCCTTCCCCTATAACTTGGACTGGTAAAGAAAACCTATTTTCGTTATAAACAATTTTAGGTTATTGAACACTGGGGTGTTACTGGGTGATGGTTTAAGTTTGGTGAACACTGGGTGTTGTTTGAATTATGGTTTGATATATATAAGCTATTGTTTGCAGTGAGCTGTAATAAAGATACCGTTGTATCCACACCTTTTCTTTGCCTGTGTGATCCTGAACCCCTTGATACCAGGACTTTCTTCTGGGTTCCTACCCTAACATCCTGGTATCTTCACACTGAGTTCCTGTCCTCGTCTATGGTTCCATTGAAAGTGGTACAGACCAAGTATGTAGCAACAAAAGAAATGAAAAATGCACCCCACCAGCCTCTAGTTCGGAAACGACGATCTCCAGTGTATTCTGGTAAGACTGTTCCAGGGGAAAAGGGTGCTGGGCGGTGGAATGAACTGAAATGTACAGAGACTGTAGGCTCAGAACCTGGAAATTGGCCAGTTATGCCAAAAAGGTTCCGGCCTCATAACAGATATGACGGAAATGTGATTACCTGTTTTAGATGTGGTGGCTTAGGCCATATTGTTGCTAACTATTCAGGTACCTTTGAATCTATGCAATGTAATAATGCTTATGTACCTCATAGAAGGTCTTTATGTGCTCAATTAGCCTGTATTGCAGACCGACAGGCTATGCCTGACAAATTAATGTGTGAAGTTTCTGTAGAAGATAACTGCTAGATTCGGACAGCATGGTTTCTCTTATAAAAGCTGAGTTGGTGAGTCCCTTAAAGTGTCAAGGGAAAACTGTTGGCGTAACCTGCATACACGGGGATACACTGCGTTATGATGCTACTGAGGTACAAGTAGAACCACAGTATAGTCATGTGGTAGTCACTATGGGATTAGTTTCCGGTTTGAAATTTGATGTGATATCGGGAAGAGATTGTTCCTACTTTTGGAAGCTGTGGGAAACCCAGTCGATTGCCAAATTGAATAGCCCAGACCCACATTGTAATTTCACTGATACAGTGGTAGGGGGTGTGTTCCCCAAGTCAGAAGAGTTCCCTTTATCAAATGTAGTTGGGGAGTCAGGAAATAACAAGGGTAGCAATGGACTACAGGCGAGTGTAAGTTCTATTGAGAAGGGCAATGTTGTCAAGACTGCTAACTCTACACCTGATGTTAAAGTAAAGAAAGATGTTTGTGCCTCGGAGCAATTAAGAGACCCCACTCTTATAAAAGCCAGAGAGAAAATTATTAATGAGAAGCCAGTAGAACCTGGTAATAGATTGTTGTATCTTTACTTGGCAATAAACCAGGGGTTCGAAAAGAGGTCTTTGATTGTTGATCATCCTGCTCTGAGTGTCGGTGCCATGTTTCCACATCTCATTATAAAAATTTGCTGTCAACTACCCCAATTTCTCCACTATCCATTGTTCCTTTGGGTTGGAAAGGATCTGTAACCAATACCCTCGCACTCCGTTTACAGCATAAAGCTAAATGTTTTTGGAAAGAAATAGCGGAGCATTTAGGGTTTCAAGTGTTCCACCCATAGGTTGAAACAAAGGGAAGGATATGTGACAGAGTCACTGGAAGGAGGCTAAATGGTGTTTCCATGTAGTAACAAAACATTGTAAGAGTCCCTGGTGTTATGTATGGAGAAAGAGAAGGGTGAGCTCCATACATTAGGCCCAGTCTGGGTATTCTGGCCTGCCAGTATACAAACAGATTGATTAAGAGATGCACCTGTGAGGTGCGTGTGAAAAAGCAGCTAGAATATGCAACCATTGTCTCAGACCTGGGGAGGAGGTTAGTTGCCTCCTGAGACACTCTGCTGCGGTGAGCAATGATATGTTGAGTGTGTGTTTAGACACAAGGTCCAACATCAGAGACAGGGAGTCACTAAAATGTATTAGCTAGTAGCCAGACGGCTAGGGCTTTGTTTAAGTTTTGTTTTGTTTGCAAGCTGGTGAATAAACTAGCTGTGGCTGTTAACCTGAAACCTCTGGACTCGTGTGGTTTACTGCTGCTGTTCGTCGCCATCTACCCCTGGAGATGGTATATATGTGTATATGTATATATATGTGAATATATGTGTATGTGTATATGTATATACATACAGGGGTTAGGAGTTACACCCACATTACAAGGAAGATCCCTGTCAAGAATCTGAGACATGCTGATATTTAATTGACATCTGCACCCTTTCGATAAAGTCGAATAGACGAAATGCTTCAAGGGACAAGGAGGTATCTGGATTCTCTTAGCCTGTCTTTGGAGAGTGTTTCCCTGGCCAGTGAACGTTCTCCTGGATTCATCTGCACGAGAGAATCAGTTACAGATAAGTCTTTTATCTTTCGCTTCTATGTACGGGCATATATTTGCTTATTATGGATCGTGTTTAATAAAACTTTTATGAGCAGCAATCGATTTTGAATATACTACACTATATTACCTAATTTTTCACGAGTTCTAGTATAAATATGGATCAGATGTATGTTTCTGGGAAGGACCTGGACTTCAGTTGAATTTCAGACCAGATAAGTCTATCTAATTTATTTGATTTTTGGTATGCGGATACTGGAGCACATATATAATTTATATTTAATTTTTATGTTATCACACTATGTTTGGCGCATTTTCTTCTTATGTTTACATATATATATATATATATATATATATATATTTCATCATCATCATCATCAACATTTATTTATATAGCGCCAGCAGATTCCGTAGCGCTTTACAATTGGGAACAAACATTAATAAGACAATACTGGGTAATACATACAGAGAGGTAAGAGAACCCTGCTCGCAAGCTTACAATCTATAGGACAATGGGAGTTTGAAACACAAGGGCATGTGCTATATCATATTGCACAATGGACCAGCTAGAATGCAACGGTAAAAGTATTGAGTGTGCTGTGTGTGTTGCAATGTTGGTCAGAGGGTTGTTGTCTTGCGTTAGTAGTGTAGAGGGTGGTAATAGGGTAATAGGGTAATCTAGGGAAATTAAGATGGTGGTTGAGGAATATCATAACCTTATCTGAAGACGTGGGTTTTCAGTGAAAGCTTGAAGGTTTGAAGACTAGAGGAAAGTCTTACTGTGCGTGGGAGGGAATTCCACAAAGTGGGTGCAGCCTGGAAAAAATCCTGTAACCGAGAATGGGAGGATGTGATGAGAGTGGAAGAGAGACGTAGATCTTGTGCAGAACGGAGGTGTCGAGTTGGGAGATAGTTTGAGACAAGTGATGAAATGTATTTTGGTGCAATTTTGTTGATAGCCTTATATGTTAGTAGTAGAATTTTATATTGGATTCGTTGAAATACAGGCAGCCAATGTAGAGACTGACAGAGTGGCTCAGCAGAGGAATAATGGTTTGCAAGGAAAATCAATCTAGCCACTGCATGCAAAATAGATTGTAGGGGTTCAAGTCTGACATTGGGAAGACCAGTAAGGAGGGAATTGCAATAGTCGATGCGGGAGATGATGAGTGCATGAATTAATGTTTTTGCAGTGTCTTGTGTCAGATATGTGCATATTCTGCAAATGTTCTTTAGGTGTATGTTACATGATTTAGATATAGAGTTGATGTGGGGAATAAACAACAGTTGTGAATCAAGGATTACACTTAGGCAACAAGCTTGTGGGGTGGGATTTATGGTCATGTTATCAACAGAAATAGAAATGTCAGGCAGGAAGCTTTTGTTTTTGGGTGGGAATATTATTAATTCAGTTTTTGAAAGATTGAGATTGAGTTGGCGAGAAGACATCCAAGATGAAATTGCAGAAAGACAGTCAGTAACGCGAGACAACACAGATGGTGAAAGATCAGGAGAGGATAGATAGATTTGTGTATCATCCGCATAGAGATGATACTGAAATCCAAATGAGCTTATTAGTTTTCCAAGAGAAGTGGTGTAGATAGAGAATAGCAGAGGACCTAGGACTGAGCCTTGTGGTACTCCAACTGATAAAGGAAGCGGAGCAGAGGTAGATCCAGAGAAATTAAAACTGAAAGAGCGTTTAGATAGGTAGGATGAGAACCAGGATAGGACAGTGCCTTCAAGAACTAGGGATTGTAGCATTTGTATGAGGAGAGAGTGGTTAACAGTGTCAAATGCAGCAGAGAGATCCAGGAGAATTAGAAGAGAGTAATGGTTATTATTTTTTGCTGTGATCAAATCATTGACAACCTTGGTCAGCACAGTCTCTGTGGAGTGTTGAGAGCCAAAGCCTAACTGAAGAGGATCCAATAGGTTGTTTGCTGTAAGAAAGTGTGTGAGGCGAGTGTAGGCAATTCTCTCGAGAAGCTTGGAGGGGCATGGGAGCTGGGAGAAGGGGCGGTAATTTACAAGAGAGTTAGGGTCAGAATTCTGCTTTTTTTAAATGGGAGTAATCACTGCATGCTTGAATAGTGATGGAAAAATACCAGTAGAAAGAGATAGATTACAGATTTTAGTTAGAGGGGGAATGAGCACAGGAGACAGGGATTTACTAATTTGTGAGGGAATGGGATCAAGAGGACAGGAGGTAGATGTCACGAGCTGCGGCGATACTCACAGCCTGTCCTCTCTGGCGTCCCGACTGTCACCATGACGACCGGGACGTCACTTCCTTCCAACTCTCGACCGTTGCCAAGGCAACGTCCGGACGCCTCTTCAGCGCCGCGTCCCGGCAGCCGGGCGCGCACGCACATAGGGGGCAAGTAATCAGATTCAGCCTGTGGCTGAATTAGCAGGCATTAGCCTGCAAGTGTGGATTCCAGGGCTAAGCCCTGATTGGTGTTTAGGGCAGCAGGCAAATTAGCCTGCAAGTGTGCTCTATCTGAGGGCAGGCTCTGATTGGCTGCTAGCTGTATTTAAGGCAATGAAGTCTGCTGCCTCATTGTCGGTTATAGCTTCTGTTGCAAGTCTGCTGACCTGCTCTATGCCTTGTTCCTGCCTGTTGGACTTTCTGCTGATTACCAGTGTATGACCCTTTGCCTGAATTTGGACTTTGCTTGTGTATCTCGTGACCCTGACCTCTGGCCTGTTTACCGATCTTCCTATCTGCTCGTGTCCCTTGACCTCAGCTTGTTAATTGGAATTGCTACCTGCTGCCGGCCCTTGACCTCTGCTTGGACTTCACTCCGATTGCCTGGGTTCTCCCCAGCCGGTACACACTTCACGACCCTCTGTCAGTCTGCAGCCCAGCCTGTCCCCACCATCAGGGGCACCAGTGAACACCTGACTGGCAGAGTAGACTCCGGGTTGTGTTGTGCCGGCTGGAGGGGTTGCTCACAGTAGAGTAGGAAGATGAGAAGAGAGTAGAAACTTCCCCTTTATTTGTGGGATCAAATGAAGAGAGAGTGTCAGAGGGTGCTACAAAGGAATTGAGCTGATTGCTTGTCAAGGGAGATGATATCATTTCAAGTCTGATTTGGGGCAGGAGGATTCAGAAGAGATCTAAATGTGTTAAAGAGGCATTTGGGGTTAGAAGCCTGAGCATAGATGAGAGATTGGAAGTAGGTTTGTTTAGCAGTGTCCAGAGCATTTGTATAGGAGTGGTAGATATCAGTATATGTGATGAAATCATTAGAGGTACAAGATTTACGCCAGTGACGTTCTGCTTTACGAGAAAGTTTTTATAGAGTTTGTGTTACTGTAGTGTGCCACGGTTGGCAACGAATTCTATGCAAAATATGTAGTGTCGCTGGAGCCACTTGATCCAGGGCAGTTGCTAGGATTTGATGAAAATGGAGTACTGCCCGATCAGGGGAGGAGAATGTAGAAATTGGGGAGAGAAGGAGTTGGAGAGAGGTGGAAAACTGTTGAAAATAAATAGAGTTTAAATTCCTGCGGTTGTGAGGAGGCTTGGAAGAGTTTGACACTAGGAAGAGTAATGAACTGGGGGTGAGCGAGTAGCTAAGAAGGTGATGATCCGAGAGGGGGAAAGGAGTGTTAAGGAAATGAGATACTGAGCATAGTCTAGAGAAAACAAGATCAAGACAGTGGCCATCCTGATATGTAGCGGATTCAATACACTGGGAGAGGTCAAGTGAGGATGTTAGAGAGAGAAGTTTGGAAGCAGCATTGGAACATGGATTAGAAATAGGAATGTTGAAATCACCCATGATGATGGTGAGGATGTCAGTAGATAAGAAGTGAGGGAGCCATGCAGAGAAGTGTTCAAGAAATTGTTGGTGTGGACCAGGAGGGCGATAGATGACAGCAACACGCATAGAGAATGGGTTAAAAATCCTAACAGCATGTACTTCAAAAGATGTGAATGTGAGTGATGGGACATTTGGTAGAACTGTGAATGTGCACTGTGATGAGAGAAGTAGTCCAACCCCCCCTCCTTGTCTGCCTCCTGGTCTGGGGGTGTGGGTGAAATGGAGACCACCATGTGAAAGGGCTGCAGGTGAGGCAGTGTCTGATTGCGTGAGCCATGTTTCTGTTATTGCTAGAAGGTTGAGGTTGTTTGAGAGGAAGAGATCATGAATGGAGTTAAGTTTGTTACAAACAGAACGTGCATTCCAAAGGGCACATTTAAAGGACTTTGGAAGAGAGGGGAGACAGGTGATGCGTTTGAGGTTTTCTGGATTTCTGTAGTGTTCAGATATATGCGTGTGGGAGACCTGGATTAGGTGATATATCACTAGCTAATAGAAGCAGGGAGGATGAAAGGTAGGAAAGATGTGTGTTTTTTAAGTTTCTGGCGGCAGGGTGTGGCTGTTAAAGTTATTGAATTTAAATAGGAAAACAGTGCATGAGTGTTCACTAGAGGTGAGTGAAGTAATGATGGGGCAATATGGACAGAGGTGTGTGTTGCAGGATGGGTGAGGGATGATATAGGCCTAAAGATAATGCCATGAAAAGAGAGAAAGAAAAATATTTTGGCAAGCATTGAGATTTATGAGTCAAATAGCAAAAATGAGGGAATTAAGTAATTACCTAATTGCAATGTCCATTGTAATTAGATATGTAGTGCAGAGCTAGGCTGCAGCAAATGTAATTTATCCATGGATAGTATAGAGTAATGATGTGGGGGAATGGGTGGAGGTGTTGAATGGAGAGTAATAAAGAGCAGGTGATTGAATAGCTGAGTATTTGCAGAGTCATGAGAGAGGAGAGTGGTTCAAATTCAGTATCATTTCATCCTACTTGTGATGGTAGACAAAGCATTAAGTAGAAATGAAAACACAGTGATGAGATAGGGGACTGAAATAACAGTAGCATGGGTAGGGAGTGGTTGAGCAAGTAGTACAGAGGCTGATTAAACAATAAGATTTTAACTCACCGTAAAATCCATTTCTCTGACTTCATTGGGGGACACTGCGAGACATTGGGGAATAGTAGTGGGCTCAGGAGTCTTGTCACTTTAACTACTAAGTCTTTGGCCTCCTCCCCTGCTATGCCCCTCCTCTCCAGAGAGATCCTCAGTTTTGAATAACCAAGAGTGAACGTAAAGGAGGTAATATAACCTGGAAAGATCTTAAACTTATAAAAGAACCATAACCACAGTTTTCACACACAGAACTATATACAGAGCAAGGGAGGGTGCGCAGTGTCCCCCAATGGAGTCAGAGAAATGGATTTTACGGTGAGTAAAAATCTTATTTTCTCTTCCCTGCCATTGGGGGACACTGCGAGGCATTGGGGATATACCAAAGCTTCCTCAAGGGTGGGAATGCTCTGGACCAGCTGCACGCATAATCCTGCGACCAAAGCTTGCATCAGCCGATGCAAAGCCTTGAAGTCTGTAAAATTTAGTGAAAGTGTGGACGGAAGACCAAGTGGCCGCTCGACACAACTGCTCCGCCGACACCCCATGCCTAGCCACCCAGGAGGCACCCACTGGCCTAGTAGAATGTGCCTTCAAATATTCCGGGACGGACAGAGAGGCTGCAATGTAGGCTTCTCGAATCGTGGATGTGATCCACCGGGCAATTGACTGCTTTGAAGCAGGCCATCCTCTTTTATTGGCGTCATATAAAACAAAAAGATCTCTGGTCTTTCTGACCTGAGACGTACGGTCTACATAACCCTGTAGAGCTCGTACCACATCCAAAAACTGCATAGACCCTTCTAAGGAGTCCTTCTTTACTCGGAACGCAGGGACAACAATTTTCTGATTTAGGTAGAACCTGGAAACCACCTTAGGAACGAAAGATGGCTTGGTAAAAAGGACCGCCCTATCAGCGTGAAAAATAAGAAAAGGGGGGTCACAGCGAAAAGCCCCAAGCTCAGACACTCTGCAAGCTGAAGCTATAGCCAACAAGAATACAGTCTACCACATAAGATACCGTAAGTCAATGGACCCTAACGGTTTAAACGGAGTCCTAGAAAGAGCGCGAAGAATCAGATTGAGGTCCCAGGGCTCGACAGGATGGCAAAATGGAGGTTGTATATGTAACACCCCCTCCAAGAAAGTTTTGATGTCAAAATAATTTGCAATCTTTTTCTGAAAGTAGACAGAAAGGGCTGAGATCTGGCCCTTGAGGGAACCCAGACGAAGACCCTTCTGAACCCCATCCTGTAGAAAATCCAGTAAACAAGAAAGCTTAAATCTAGAGGAGTGGAATCTCTTAGACTTGCAGCACAAAATATGTCTTCCACACTCTGTAATGTATGGAAGACGAAAAAGACTTTCTGGCCCTAATCGTGGTAGCTATAAGATCCTGAGAGAAACCCCTGGCTTTAAGTATTAGGGTTTCAATAGCCAGCTGATCTAAACCCTGGTAAAGGAATGGACCCTGAACCAGAAGATCAAGCCGGAATGGAGGAGCCCCTGCTAACAATAGCAGATCTGAGAACCACGCTCTGCGTGGCCAAAATGGAGCTATTGGAATAGCGGGAACTCCCTCCCTCTTCAACTTCTTTAGGACCCGCGCAATCATTGGTATGGGAGGGAAAATGTACACCATTCGATATGGTCATGGGGCCGACATGGCATCTACTATTTCCGTCCCTGGGTCTCGAGCTCTTGTGCCGTAGCGTTGAACCTGATGGTTCAGTCTGGACGCCATCAGGTCTATGTCCGGGCATCCCCAACAATCCACCAGAAGGGAGAAAATCTGACTGTTAAAAGCCCATTCCCCGGGATGAAGTGAATGTCTGCTGAGCAAGTCTGCTTCCCAATTCTTCACCCCCGGAATGTGAATGGCCGAAATCTTGGGCACCTGATGCTCTGCCCAAGACAAAATGCGCCTGGTCTCTCGCATGGCAGCTGCACTGCGAGTGCCCCCCTGGTGGTTTATGTACGCAACCGTGGTGGCATTGTCGGACTGAATCTGAAGCGATTTTCCTCTTAGGGCTCCTATCAGAGTATTGTATACTGCTCTGAGCTCTAGAATATTTATAGAAAGAGAGTTTTTCTGAGGGGACCAGAGACCCTGAAGCCTCAGGGTTCCTGTTACTCCTCCCCACCCCAACAGACATTCGTCTGTTGTGACTAGAGTCCAAGACCAGGTCTGTAAGGATTGGCCCTTCTCCAGATTGGTTTGGGACAACCACCAGACAAGGGACAGCCTTGTGGGCATGGACAGACGAATAATCTGCCTGTTTAAATTCTTCTGAGACCCTGACCACTTGAGTAAGATCTCTGTCTGAAGTGGACGGGAATGAAACTGTGCAAAAGGGACTGCTTCGAATACCGAGACCATTGTCCCCAGCAGTTTCATGCAACTGAGGACCGAGGCCCTCCTTTTCACTAGAATGGCTCTGGTCCTTTTCTGCAGAGCTAGGACTTTTTCCCTTGGGAGAAAAACTCTTAGAGACTGAGTATCGAAAAGCATGCCAAAAAAACGCATTTGTTGAGCTGGAACTAGAGATGACTTGGGTAAATTCAACACCCAGTCGTGACTCTGAAGAAATTGCATAACTGTCTGAATATGTTGGGACAGAAGAACTGCAGATGGTGCCTTCAATAGAAGGTCGTCTAGATAAGGGATAACTGTTATACACTTCTGGCGCAGAAGACCGGCATGATGGCCATAATATTGGTAAAGATTCTGGGAGCAGTAGCCAGGCCGAAGGGGTGAGCCCTGAACTGGAACTGCGCCTCTCCTACTGCAAAATAAAGGAGAATCTGGTGTCCTTCCCATATCGGTACATGCAGGTAGGCATCCTTGATGTCTATGGATGCCAAAAACTCCCCTTTCTCTATCCCTGCTAGAACCGAGCGAAGGGATTCCATGCAAAACTTTTGAATATTCAGTTGTTTGTTTAATGACCGAAGATTCAGAATGGGCCGGAAAGACGCATCTGGCTTTGGTACCAGGAAAAGGTTCGAGTAAAATCCTAGACCCCTTTCTAGAGGAGGAACCTGAACAATAACTTGCGCTGCTAGAAGTTTTTGAATAGCTTTCTGAAGAGCGACACATCTGAGGGGACAAGAGGGGAGAGAGGTGATGAAAAATCTGTGACGGGGGAGTGGGCTAGGTCTGTAATATAGCCCCTGGACACAATCCCTCGAATCCAGAGATCTGTTGTGGAATTCCACCATTGATCTCTGAACTGAAGGCGTGCTCCTACTTATGCTCCCCCCGAGAAGCTCTGTCACCCTGAGCTCTTCTCTGCTGGGCGAGTAGAACCTCTTCTCGCCGCACCTCTACCTCCTCTGGCTCTACTAGCAGATGCCCTCGACGCTGAGTACTGGCCTCTATTAAGAGTACCTCCCCCACGGGCAAAACTCCAAAAGGAACGAAACCTACCCTGACGGGGCCTGTTGGAGACAGTAGGGAGAGAAGTGCCCTTTCCTCCCGTAGTCTCTTGAATGACTCTTTCGAGCTCCGCCCCAAACAGGGTTGAGCCGTCAAAGGGTAAATTCTCTAATGCTCTTTTAGAGTCTGCATCAACCGACCATGTCCGAAACCATAGGTTACAACGAGCCGCTACAATAAGAGCAGAGGCCTTAGCATTCACTGACACCGCATCCATGGCTGCGTTTGCCACATACTCTGAGGTCTCTAGAACATGCTCTGCAATATTTAAGAGTTCCGTACGAGGAGTATTATCTCTAAGACCTTTAATCAAAGCTTCCATCCATAATTGCACGGCCTTATTAGCCCAGGCCACAGCCATATTTGGTCTAAACAAGCTTCCCACAGCAGTGTATGCTGAGCGAAGAGCTAAATCACACTTTTTATCCGTGTAATTTTTAAGGGCTATCCGTTCTTGGACAAGAACAGCAGAAGATGAAGCTACCGGGGTGTCAACCTTAGGTAATGACTCCCATTTTACTGTGTCCTCAGGTGGCAGAGGATAAAGGGATTTAAATTTTCCCGGCATCATAAATTGTTTACTTGGCTTATGCCAAGCTTCTGAAATAATCTCCAACATCTCTGGAGAATGGGGGAATGTAGCTATCTGAGCCTTAGCTCTTTTAAATAGTGAGACACCCGTGGGCGCTGAGGGCTCAGGATCAGCAAACCTTAAGGTATGCCTGATTCCTAGAATTAGACTATCCACACTAGTGGAAACTGAGTCAGAGTCATAACGGCTCTCCCCTTCCGGGTCTAAATCTACCTCACCTTCCTCTGCCAAGGAGAGATCAGAGTACTGGTATAGGTCCAGAGCTGTATCAGTAATAGCTCTCTTACCCCTCTGGGAAATAGTTAATAACCTATCTTCCCTGTGGGTTGACCCCGCCTGTGATGTGGAAGCGTTTTCGTCAGACTGAACTGACTGCCTGCAAGTGTAAGTGGGGTAGTGTTTTCACGTATCTCTGTTACCCGCAGCATCACGGTTGTAAGTTTTTCCACAGCCGAAGAGAAGGCCTGCAGCCAAGGCGGTTCTACCACTGCTGAAGATACCTCCTGGACTGAGCTGTTTCGCCTCTGAGCGTCCGCAGTACAAGCTGTGCAAAGGGCGTTTCAGTCTGTGTGTCCAACAGAAAGTTTTTTGTATTACATTTTGCACAGGTATAATACATTGCAGAAGGCACAGAGTGACCCTTGCCTTTAGCTGTCCCCTTCTCAGCCATTGTCCTGCTTCTTAAAATAATTATTAAAAGAAATGCAGACAAAAGGGAGACTGTTAAATTCTGGAGTCTCCTATGCCAGAAAGACTCTCTTTAAACTATAAGCACACCTCCTAATGCAAAAACCTGTAAAGTACTGTCTGTGAAAATTTACACCTGAAATAACTCACAAAACAATCATAAACCTCCACAAATGATTATAGAATACAAGCCTGTACACAGCAGGTATCAAAAGCCTGTCAGCAGAGGAAAGGCAAAGCAGAGGATACGGGCAGCGTTGACACGCTGTTAACTTCAGTGTCTCCACGAGCAGACTCGGTCCTACGCGCGGAAAGAACAGCCTGGGAGGAAGGAAGTTATTGTAAAACTCCTTCCCTTCCTGCTGCCTCTGCCCGCCCTGCTTTCCTCCGCATTCTGGCCCCATTCAGACTCCAGCAAAATGGCCACCACGATATGCAGGACGCGCGCTATGTTAACATATGCCCAGCCGCGCGCGTCATCACAAACGTTCTAACTCACCTCTTATCGAGTGTGAGCGCCGCTATGTCCCCTTCTTTTCCATTGCTCATTGCCATAGGGGCGAACGGGGACCTGCCGACATCTGAAGTGGCGAGGGAGGAGAGGCTGCCCTCCGACCGCTAGTGAGGCAGGGACTGTGGCCACGGAACTCAGTCCGCTAAAACAGGCTTCTCTCCTTCTTATACAGCCCCCCTCCACTTCCTTATCTATGGGCAATGCTTACCTGTGCTGGGGTCCCAAGTGAGCAGAGCTGAGTCTTACACACTCTTCTGGATCTTTTAAACTGAACCCCGTGCTGCACCTAAAGGAAACAGAAAATAAAAACATGAAACCTATAAGACCAACAGGGTATAGGCAGGAGCCTATACCCCAGTGACCTAAGTCACTTGAAAAAAACTGAGGATCTCTCTGGAGAGGAGGGGCATAGCAGGGGAGGAGGCCAAAGAATTAGTAGTTAAAGTGACAAGACTCCTGAGCCCACTACTATACCCCAATGTCTCGCAGTGTCCCCCAATGGCAGGGAAGAGAAATAGTGGATTTTGCAATGAAAACAAACTAACAGATAAAACAAACTTTCATGGGATGAGAAGAAAATAAGATCAGAGTCCAAAACAGTCCTCATGTTGCATGTAGCTTGTAGTCAGGGTGAGATGAAGACTTCAGAAGTAGAATATGGAGTTTCAAGTGAATACCGACTGTAGTCCTTGTGTAGCTGAGTTAATAGGCAGAATGTTCTTCTCCTGTGTAACTCCGGTATAACTCCGAATTACGCTATTTAAATTTGTTACACTTGTAACTGACACACTTAGAACTAGACACACACTAACTATGCAGCCATCACTGGCAATGCAGCCATTCGTCAATGAATATATCTGGTTAACAGACACGTGATCAGTGTTCTTCAATCAAGCCCTCAATAAACTCCCCCAACCAACACTAGCCATAAAAGATTTAAACAAACAGTGAGAGGACAACTTGCAATAAGGCTGGAGTAATTACCATTAGAAATAAAATTGCACTTTCTTAATTTCAGATCAGACACTGTATGTATGTATATATATATATATATATATATACACACACACACACACACACACACACACACACACACACACACACACACACACACACACACACACACACATATATATATATATATGTATATATATATATATATATGTGTATGTGTGTGTGTATGTATATATATATATATATATATATATATATATATATATATATATATATATTTATATATACACACATGGTGGCCCTGTATATATACACATATATACACACACACATATATATATGTTTGTGTGTGTATATATTTGTATATATACAGGGCCACCATCAGAAATCGTGGGGTCCAGTACAAATGAAGCAGGCAGGGCCCCCCACTCCAGTAGCATTCAAAAGTGGTTTTTAATTATTAGTTGAAACAAACAGAAAATCAGACAGTGGGAATCAACACAAAGTGGTCAGTTACATATAAAACACCTGTCTTTTGCCTGGCCCAACACTGTTTTGGGCATGAAATCAGGTGGCAAAGTGGGTGCAGACAGCATTTTGTAACGGACCACCCTGTGTTGATTCTTACTGTCAAATTGGTGGCCCAACGGCATTTAACCCTTGCAAATCTGCAGCTACTTATTCAAAATGATAAAATGTGGTGATTTCGGCCAATTTTTTCCCCTGATTTCATGCCCAAAACCTTGTTGGGTCAGGTTAATACTATTGCAGTTTGTATAAGGGATCCCCTTTAGTGTTACTCTGATGTGAAATCAGTGATCCAGTTTGATTTAATCCTTGAAAAATAAGCTTTCCTGAATAAGAAGCTGGAGCTTGAATAAGATGTGAATAAGAAGCTGGCCGAATAAGAAGCTAACTTCAGCGTCGTAAAAAAAAAAGTGATAATAAAATTTCTTTAAAATATACTTACCCAGATGTTGCAGCTGCTGCTCCTTGTTCCTACTTCAGTGGCGGCGGGAACATCAGTGTGACGTCAGATCACACTACACCATCACTCACCGACAGGGAGAAGGGAGGATCACATGATTGCAGGGGCGGAGCAATGATTGCCCTGCGATCACGATTGACAGCTGCCTGGCTGTCACAGGAAGATCACATGATCGCAGAGAAATGATTGCTCAGACCCTGCGATAGCATTTTGCTGCCTGGCTGTCACTGTGACTGCCAGGCTGAAGACAGCAGCAAAGACGCCGGGACTGGAGGACAGCGGGCCCCCTGGTAAGTGTGTGCCGCCGCGCCCCCTTTTGAGCCTGAGCCCGTTACAAGAGTACCCCCTGTACCCCCCTGATGGCAGCCCTGTATATATATATATATATATATATGTGTGTGTGTGTGTATATATATATATGTATATATATATGTGTGTGTGTGTATGACAGTAGGGTGTACAACATCCCTATATTTAGTGTTTGTGCGCAATTACATTTTTTCTTACTCAATTGCTATTCTGGAAGTTTTCATGATAGTATCTCTCTTATTGGAATAATTACTCTAATTAATTGAAGAAACAGCATCTTTAGAGAAAGTGATCACGCATGTGGTAATTTAGTAGTATAAGATTGCATTAATAATAGACAATTTGATTAAGACAACTTAGCAGGCATTAGTATAATATGAATAATGTGATAATTGTACTCACTGATGGTTGTATGATTAAATCTGTAAAATCCTGCATGGATGCTAGAGCAAGACTTTGCAGCTGTTCTGTCATTAATGTAGCAGCACAATTAAAAAAAGTTTCAAGTTTCTTATAGTTGCTGTCACTGGGGATTTGCTTTCTCTTGTTTCCTTGGTAATAGATGTTTTGAATTTCTGGAAACCACCTTTAAAAATAAGCATATTGTAACCATCACTATATTCTGAATTGTATAATGAAAAACAGTTTCTTGTAATGCCTTACTTAGAAAAATGGTACAAATGGAAAACATGAAAATCATAGACATTTGCTCTGATTAATACAAGGTAGACAAATCAAATTACTTGTCTGTTAGAGATTACAGCACATTTGTGCTGTTTACACAATGAGTGGTATTCTCAAAAATAGAGAAAATGAAAATGATTGCAAAGTTTGTATCCTTTTCAATTAACAACAGTCTTTATTTAGAATAAAAAATATTTTTTTGTCAATTCACAGTTCTTAAAAGATGTTTTTCATCATGTTTTGTTAAGAAATTGTTTACTAGTACATTTCCTACTTTTTTAATGTGGAGTGCTGTTTTATTAGAAAACAACCATAAGAGGAGGTAGGGTAGAAAAAATGGTAGTATAAAGTTACAGTACATGAAGATACTTTAATGCAGAATTTCCATTTGTTCTCTTTTATAGAGTATCCTGCAATGAGGGGCGCACTAGGGGGGGGGCATTTACCGTTACCCAGAAACCCTCCCACGCTTAAATCATGTGATCTGCCCACAAAGAGTAGTATTTAGAATGAAGTGGTCAAAACAGAAAGAGAGATAAGTGATGAAGTAAATTATCTTAACTGTTCTATGCACGTTATTTACAGAAAATTCTATTGACATATATTACATGACTTTTAAATTAGAATGACAATGTTAGGCTCACTTATGAAGTAGACACACAACGCAAGTGTCCTGTAAGTTCCATTGTAATGCCACATAAATGTGTCTGCAGCTGCTCAACTAATTGTGCACATATGTTTCTTCCCAAAGTGGTTGGTTTGGGCAGTTCGGGGGTGGGATTTATTTTGTCCCAATTTCACATGTTTTAATGTTAGGAGGTATGATATTGTTATGTCAATAGGAATCCTGCACAAGAATAGTATCCACATAAGCAAGGTGGGAAAAGACTACAAACTTTGAATCTCTTCTAAGCAGTTTAAAATATGTACTGTACAAGTACTGTGCTAAAAACATGTCACAGTTAAGAAGTTAAATATAATTATGGTTGTCAGGCGCCGCTCGGCGGCCGCCTGTTCTTCTGCATTGCGCGTCTGGTCGCCTAGCAACCGGCGCATCACTTCCGCCCCCGCTCGGCCGCCCGGCTACAAGGTTAGGAAGCGTTCCCGTTGCTAGGCAACGGGACGCTGCATCTAGGTAGCGCTACAGCGCTAGTGTATGACAAGCGCTACGGCGCTAGGATTGTGACAGCTCTACAGGTGCTGAGGCTCATTGGCTATCCGAACTATTTAAGCCTCTCTGGATTCCACCTCCTGTGCCAGAGTTTCAGGTCCTTTCCTGTCCTCCAGCGTTCCAGTGTTCCTGTGATTGTCTGTCTCCTGACCTTTTGCCTGTCTCCAGACTATTGCCGTATTGCCTGTGACCCTTGTGACCCAGATTGCCTTGACTACCCTTTTGGATCTCCCTTTTGTACCACGCTGCCGCTGAACGCTACCGACCCGACTTGTCTCACTACCCCTTTGGATTCTCCTCGTGTACCTGCCTTGCCCGCACCGTTGCCAAACCGGCCTGGCTGACAACTCCTCTCGTGCCTCGCTATCTGACTCGTGGAAGGACCGCGACCTGCGTGTTTCCTGCAGCTGAGTCCATACCTCCTTGCGGGGGTCCCTGGTGAACACCAGGGGCACATTATACTCCGCGCCTTCCTCCGAGTAGTGCCAACGATAGCAGGTACACTATACTCAGTCGTGACAATGGTTCATTTATATTTTGGATATAATTTTATTTTCAAATGTGACTCAACCAATACATTGTTTGACTTTATCTTACTTTTTAAGTAATATATCTTTGGCAGAATCAATATGTCTCATGACAAGGTTTTGGAAGATGGAAAGCTCCATTGACTCCTGGCGATTGTGAAATTCATCTATATCGACAAGACGTAGTTTCCTTAGGATAAAAGAAAACAGGTTAAAAACTGACCATATGCCAATATATTTACCATCACATATTATTATTCTTCTAGTGCCGACATTTTTTATGCAACACTGTACATTGAGTGGATCATGATACAATCAAATTACATACAATGACAGGAAACATATCGTAAAGATGGCCTTCTCCAAATGAGCAACAATTTAAGAGGTGCAGGAAACACTTGATATGCAAGATAAAGAAAACTGTAAAATAATTCAAGTTAAAATAACAATTGCTGTATATGGTCATGGATGTAAATATTCTTTATGGACAAGTCAGGAGGTCACTTTATTGCTTTTTTATAGGGTGCCTCGACCACAACGTAGTAGTAAACAAAACAAATTTGGATATGCCTGGGAAAGCATTAAATACACCAGCTTTTTATGTGTTCTGCTATATCCAGAGCTGATTTCCGCTACACCATACAACAGGAGAGCAGTAGTTTATAGAGTAAGACAGCCTTGGAGCGAGCATAATATCTGAACTCAGAAGTTCAACCTTTGATAAATTTATAATTGTGTTGCAAAACAAAAACACACAGTATGACAAATGCTAATTTAGCGTCACAAGGAAGGGGAGGGGGGATTCCTTTCTGATCCCAAGAAATGCCAATTTGATATATTCACTGGTTCAGTCAATCCCATAATGTCCTCTACTAATTAAAGCTACAGAAACCATTTCTTCTAATAAAGACCTCCAATTCAATGATAAATTCCCTTAGTGAATTTGACATTGCAACTTTTGTGTATAGAAAGTTCACTAAACTATTTTTTTCATTGACCTTATAAATAACTATATATTAGATTACCTGTAAGGTGTATTTTCTCCAAAATACACAATCATAGATTTTCTGACCTTTTTATAATTTATGCTTTCCATTCCCTTTATTAATAAGTTTGCCAGCCTCTGAACCCTCACCAGTTCTCTTATATCCTTCTTACATTGAGTAGCCCAAGACAATACCCCATATTTAAGGTGTGGCATAATGACTAGCTTACACAATAATAATACTATAGTATCTTCCTTTTTATACATCCCAGACACTGCTTGATATTGAATGCTGTTACTTATCTTTCTGTCAACTAGTATTCTCAAGTATGTTTCTATCTCAGTTATATCTAACTGTCATCTACATTTGGAACGGTGCATAACCTTATATTTATCTACTTTAAATGTCTTTTGTATTTTGTCTAAATCTTTGTGTAACAGGTTACCCATTTTGTGTTAATAACTCAGTAACCACAAAGCTTAGTTTCTTCAATAAAATTGGACATCTTAATATCCAGTGGTCATTTATAACTAACTTCTGTCTTCTATACTTCAACCAGTTCTCTACTTATGTACATACTTTTCCCCCTAGACTAGAGTATTTTCCCCTTTGTACCAGACTATTATATAGAACAGTACTGAATGCTCCCACAAAAATCAAGTAAATCATCAATTTTGCACTACCAAGATCCAGTGTAAAATGTGCCTCCTCATAGCAGGTTCGTGAGGCCGTCAGCATAGAAAGCTTGCTCCACTGGCTGGCTTCTTCTATACAAAATTGCTGTGTGGTCTAGAGGAAGCTGGCTAGCGAAAGAGTATAGTGCATGAAAACTCAACAGGATTTAGTGCTCTCTCCTCAGCAAATTATGTCATGGGAGTACTCTATTTTTTGGGTATGCATTTTGGAAAAGTCACTAAACAAGTAACATTTCAGACTAACATATTAAGCCCAATTTCAGCTTCATGCTTAAATCTTCTGGGTGCATCCATTTCCTTTTAAAATACATGGATTCATAAAATTTAGCCCAAACCTAGCCCATGGTTAAATTCTCAAAATGTTTTACTATATACTGTAGATAATATATGTTACACTACCTTGATTGGCATCGAGAGGGAAAGATCAAGAGAGGTTCAGAGACAAAGGATTATGGAAAGTCAAGAGAGAGAGGGATGCAAGAGAGATATTGAGTGTTAGAGCAGGGCATTTTTTGACTTCGAGACAAGGATAGTTTAAAGCAGTGGTTCCCAAACTGTGCGCCTAGGCTCCCTGGGGTGCCTCGGCGATCTCACAGGGGTGCCTCGGCCAGGGCCAGTGGTAAGCAAGGCGGAGGACTACTTGGTAATTATTTTGGCTTAGGGGTGCCTTGAACTGAAAAAGTTTGGAATCCACTGGTTTAGAGTAAAGATGATCTATTAGGCAGTCGAAATCCAAGAAAGTGGGTGCATGCTATGTGTGATGAAATGGGGTCCCACTGGACTGAGGACTTTTTATTCATCACCCATTTTTCACAGTCTATTGTACTTTTTAATCCTTGGGCCATTCTATCAGTGTATTATGTGTATTGTTATTTCTTGTTACCAGGTACATTTGCCATTGAATGTATTAGAAATATAAAAACTGTTGCCATATGGTGTGAAAACAGCAGGACAGCAGAAGTCATATTGCATGAAAGGATGGAAAGTTGTGTTAGCTACAGTATTTGAGTTAGCTAAGGTAATTACCAGTTGTCTCAAATGTCCACTGTTATAAGGCAAGGCATAAATCTGGGATGTTAGTAATAAAAACAATGTCGGAGTGACTGTTAATATAGCTGGCTGGCAGCCCAAGTTGGTTATCTATGATGTCGAAGTCGTATAATTGGATGAACGAAAGTATATTGGTTAATATTGTTTTATCGTGCGATTGCACTCAGTATGTCATGCTACATGTGGCATGGCGCAATCACGCGGTAAAATACGCACGCACACACTCGCACTATAACATTTAGTTATTTATATATTTCATATTTATATCGATTCCAATCCACAAGTGATTTGTAAGCAGATAGTATTTAGTTTATTATTAGTTTATATATTATGATTATATGTACACTTTAGTGTTATTTAAGGTTCAGGTTACAGGAAATGTGTCATGTCTGGTATCATTTTAATGCCCTATTCATCAGCAGTTGTCTGGTTGCCTCGCCGAAGAGATCGCACATTGCATACTCTAGTTAGCGATGTTAGGGAATAAATGTTTAAAGAAATACTGACTATAAAATGCTAATAGACTAGTTGTAACTGGATTCTTGGCGGGAAAGGCAGAGCACAATCCCTGGAGAGATGACCCCCACCTTTGGATATTTTGGTTTGAACTGGCCTATGACCTGCAGCACTCTGGACCTTCCTGATACCTGGACCAATAGAAGCAAGCCACACCATCTGCATTGTTTTCACTGTAACACTGAGTGTATATAACCCAGGTTTAACTGGCACTGGCACTCAGTCTTCTCTGACCACAGTATTCTGGAGTGAAGTATTGTGTGCTGGTACCAGAGGGAGCGCAGCTAGCGCAAGCGAGCGCAGCGGTATGTATTTATCTTTTGGTATTGGCTGTACTGTATTATAATTATGAATTGAACTGCTAAATTTTACATCTGCTAAAATAAAATACTTTGTGCTTTGGAAACACAATACAATTGCTTGGGCAATGCTTATTTGAAAATGATAGAATTACTCTAATAATTTGGGGGCTCTTAGCGGTGAGGTTACGTTACCGGAAGATATGCAACGCTTAGGGATTTCGGTTCCTCAACAAAGGGTGGATTGACGCGGCACATATGGGAAAAAACGCAATGTGTTCAAAACCTGTTGTTTACTCTGTGTTGCGAAACCGAATGTCCGTTGTTGCATAATCTGAAGGAACGCTAACTTGAATCTAGGGACAAGAAAGAAAAATGTTTCTTTTTATTGTCATTTTGTGTTTTAAATGTATTGCATTGCATAGCGTATGTGTACTTCCTGTTTAGCGTATATGAAATTCCAGTATTGTTGGCACGTGTTTCAACAGTCGTGTTCATAGTCTGATATATATGCATAGTATAATGACTTGCTAAAGCCTCTGAAAAGATATTACCATTGTTTCGGAAATTTATTTTCTGTGCAGAAAACAAAAGGTTGTTTGTGTATGCGAATGGTATGCATAAAGATAAGAGTTAAGTACTGTTGAAAGGAGACAGGAAATCGTTGTATATAAGTACTATAGAAAGGAGATAGGAAATCGTTGTATATAAGTACTGTTGAAAGGAGACAGGAAATCATAAGTACTGTTGAAAGGAGACAGGAAATCGTTGTATACAGTTGAAAAGATATAGCGCTATGGTTCAGGTGTGTCTGACGAGGCATGGTAAAAAAGGTAACCTGACAACAAAGGTTCTGTTCTAAGTGTGAACAGGATATAAAGAAACCTTTGTGTGAAATGGTGTTCTGTTCTAACAAAGAACAGGGAAAAAGGAGACACCACAGAGTATACATGGCAGGTATACTCAAAGCGAAAATAACATGTTTTCGTGGCATTCCCAATAGTAATCGCAAAGCTTACTGATAGTTAGTATCAATACCAAAAATGTTAAAAATGTAATGGGTAATTTGTAGGATGTCTTAAGTTATGATGAGAGTAAAGTTTTAGAAGAAGAAAATGTACCCACCGTCATTTCAGCCATTGCCCATGCCAGTAACATACACGGACAAGGAAAGGGAACGGTTCCACCAGCAGGGGCAGTGGCAGAAAGTGGAGAGAATAATATAGAAATTAATGGAAAGGGGGACATTCATTGTACTGCAACAGCGATTCCAGCAACTAGTTCAGGATTTAGTGATATGGTAGGTCTGTATCCTGTCCGCACGACAGCAGTTCCCAATGGGAAGGCGGACAGAGATGGTGTAGTTCCCATGAAACATCTAGTAACGCATTTTCCATGGACCAGGATGGAACTGTTTACAATTATGTCTGATTTCCCTGATCCTAGAAAAGATTTGGCCAAGTGTCAAAAATTTATTAGTTCATTAAGGATTGTATGTTGGAGGAGGTTAAATCCTTAACCGAGGATGATAATCAGGACAATATTAGACGTATAATCACACAGTTGGTCATATATTTTCCAGTGATAGTGGAATGGGAAAAAAAATTCACCATCAAACAAAAAGATAGGGAGATTACAACTGACTATTTTGCTAGAGAGCTAGCAGCCATGACTAAGTACACAGGGATACCAGATATAAGGGAAAATCCACATCATAGGGAGGTAGCTGTTGCAGTACAAGTGGATGGTCTCCGGAAGGATCTAAAGACCTGGATACAAACCTCTTTTCATAATTGGAGAGGTCTCTCGGTAAATAAAATTAGAGAGAATGCCATAGAAAATAATACAAATATATGTAAAAAGGAAAAAGCGCAGAGTGATAGGCCAATGATGGTGGGTATCCAGGCTTTAGAAATATTACATTCACAACCTCAGATTTATAAAAACAAACCACTATAAAGGATAAAAGAAACAGAAATCTTTGAAATGCTTTAACTGCCTTAAGAAGAAACATTTTAGGAAAGATTGCAAAGAATATCTTAGAGCAAAAGCTAGTAATTCAGGACCAGGCAAGCCAAATAATAATCAATGGTAAGAATTAGTGTGCAGGTTTAGAAAGAGACTGATTTAAAAGTATACTTTGTTGTTATTGCTTGTTTGTTTTAAGTTTCATATGTTTGCTTTCCTGATCGCTGGCCAATGGTAAAGAATGAAAATGTTTCATTTGTTGCTTAAAGATAACTACCTTGTCTTTTCTTCTCACAGATAAGGGTAGACAAAAGAAATATAGACTTAGTGATTAAGGGGGGTGGGATAGAGAAGTAGAAAAATTACTCTTGAAAGACAAGTTAACAATGGATCACTGGAACGCTCTTTGTTTTAGGCTGCAGTGACTCATGATAATTTGTTTGGCTGAGAATCATTATCATTATCCAAAAATGAAGTATGTTCATACTTTGCTCTAAAATATCGTTTTATGTATTTCAGATAAGTATGAGTCACCAAGAGTTAATTTTTCATTTCTCTGTTATAAGTCAGGAAGTCCGTCGCAAAGGTATATAGTTATGGTGATACAGAGTTCTTAATGGACAAATGACGGATGACACTGGATTGCACGGTTGATGTAAGACCCCCTAGTCAAGTATGGGGTGGGGTCATAGTTTAGCGAATAACTAAGGGGATTAGTGCAATAAATACAGCCATTTTCCCATAGTGTCCAATCCAGCTGTCATGTTTACTATAAGAATCTCCCTTTCTGCATTTCTGTTTGTTTTCAAACCCTTGTATTCAAATCGTTGTATTCTTATTATTTGTTGCTCTCCTATTTTCTCATTCTTTGCATCTATGCTAGTATCTCTCTCTCTTCTCTTGTATAGAGATACAAAAAGACGTAGACATGGTCTCATTAATGGGGCTAAGACATTTTTTTGACATAAGAAGGACTCAGGGATATACACACTAGATTGACATGAGTTATAAAAACAGTTAGGGGTTTGTTTTATGTGTATAGAAAATGCTGGTTTTTAAGCAGAAAGTTTTTGTTGTGGAAATATGATTCATGTTTTATAGATTGCATATCTACCTTCTTATCTCATGGGCAAAGTGTGCCTTTATATTTATGCACAAAGGGTGGATGGATCGCTAGAGGTTAGACATACAGAAATGCATCTCTGTGTAGAACATTGAAGTAGGATTTTTGCCACAAGATACGACATAATGTGAAACCCTAGAAAATGTAAAATTTTCATGTTTTATATTTTTTTACTGTTGGACAGACATGTACTGGATACTGTTATATTTGGAGAAAGTGTTATAGAAATAGACCCCTTTGTCCTTCTCACTTAGTCAAGTAGCTGAATGTAGGGTACTGAAAATGGCATGTGAGTTGGCAGAGGGAAAATCGATTGATATACATTGGTCTTCAGCATTTTTTTAGTCTAGGGGGCGACGTTGAGGTGACTGAAAAATCCTTTATAGCAATATCAGCACATGAGTAGGACACTACATAGAAGACTTTACACAATGACACAGTTACCAACTGAAGTAGCTGCTAGTAAAATCCACACTTACACACACACGACTATACATGGCTGTCACACCAGGGCGAACATAGCTGTCAAATAGACAGCAGGGTTTTATGTGACAGCTGACAAATCTATATTTTGTTTTGTTTTTCGTTGTATTGTTTTAAAATGTACACACACACATGCACGCATACACATATTGGTTAATATATGAAGATTTGTGTTACCTGAAGAATAAACTGTCTGGAAGGTGAATAGAGGTGGTTAGGAGTCTGGCGGACACTGGAGAGATGGACAAGGTAGACCAGTAGCTCCCAGACTGTATCTTCCAGACCTAGCGGAGCCAGCACATGGTCTGGCTCAGCTGGGTACAGAAGGTATGTGCAAGCTGGTATATAAATAAATGATGATGATGATGATGATAGTATATTGGGGGGCATCAGACGTTTCTTCTCAAGCTAGTAGGACGTCAACGTCCTGTCTTGATTGAGAGAATGTCAGGAAGATGATACCAATAGAGCCATCCCATATCCCTCTTGCAGATGGGTTTTTTTCCAGGTAAAACAAATCCACGTCATCCAATTATCACCCTTTAGGATCCTCAAGAATACACAGATGTACCGATGAAATATATCCGGGTAAAGGTGTATTGAAATGTGTCTAATGTATTACTGTGTCATACTCAAAGCTTTTCTTATTCAATGTGATAGCCCTAGAGTTATAATAGGTGATAGGGGTATTCATGTTACTGATAATAAATGTATAATGTATGAGTAAGGGTAACAAATTACATACTTTTTAATTAGCCACAAACCAATGTGAACATAAAGTAACGGTACTAGTTAGAACGAATTGAATAGAATGAGGGTTGAAACTTGATTGAAGTGGCTGGTAGCTTTGGCCACTAGTCCTCCCCACTATCGAGATCACTCCTAAGCTGCCTCCTAACCTGTTGACTTTTGAAATGTTTTTGACTTTTCTTGTCATGAGTTTGTAACTGAGAAACTAGTCTAGACCTTAAGAGGAAAGGTAAACAGTGAGACAGCAACCGAGAACGTTCAAAACACTGTCTCCTGAGAAGTTGCACTAACTGTCAGGATGTTGGACTGGGAGAGTAAGTTGTGGAACAGTAATTTCCTAGGCTGAGGTTATTTGAAAGACGGGTACCAAGTGTAGGCTACCAGCATCATGACCTCAAGTGTAGCAGAAACATACTGATATCCATTCCACCCACTACAGAGGAGCCAACACCCAGAGAAGGGTCCAAGTGCACTCATGAATCTGTTCTGGGAGGCCTCGGATGCAGTTAGCAGCACCTGAGCCAAAGACTAAGACAGTTGTCCAGCATGAAGTTGTAGTTTTTCCTGTTCTGTGTTTTTCTCATCTCATTCTCTTTTCAGGACAGTTAATTCTTTTAATTGTTGACAGGTGACAGAGGCTGGTTCAGGTAAGGATATTGAGGAATTTGGGATGAAGGAGAAGTTAGTAGCACAATCGGTCCAGCCAATTACTCTATTCAATTCAGGGGTAAAGGAAAATTTGGAAACCTTGGAGAAAGTGCGAGGGCTATTGTCTGAATAGCATTGCGTCCGTAAGTACGTTGACCCCATAGTTAAAGAGAGGTGCATTCAGCGATGCCGGTCCAGTAATATTCGGACTTGAGCGGGCATCCTTGAGAATGATTATCATTCTTGGGTTGGTAAGGTTGTAGACCAAAAAGTGCTGGGTGTGCTCTTACATGCCTCAGTGGTTATATCAAGTAGGACTAGTTCTCTTTCCACTAAATATTCCTGAGGTACCCGAATTATGGGTGGGAAGTCACTTAGGGAAAAGTACGACACCTAGGTCCCTTAGTCTGGAGTCTCCCAATATTTGGCAAGCCGACCACTGTTTTATGTACGAAGAAACTTGAGCATTGGGAGACTGGGAAGAACGAACAGACAATAACCTGCCCACAAGTGTTAATGAAAGGAACTGATGACATTATTAGATTGTATATACTAACGCAAGCTGAAGGAGATTGTATATGACATTTTTGATAGACATAGGATGATGTTATTGATGAACAGGTACTATCTAAATGTTGTCTGAGCTAAAAGACATGCTTTTGTCGGATGAACCTGTTAGACATGAAGAACTGTAGTAGAGTATTCTGTATAACTGATACATGTTCTATTGTACTCTGTACCCCTCCAAATAATGTATTACTTGTTTTATTGTACCCTTGAAGAGCATACAAAAAAGTTATCTCCAAGCTCCTGAGGTATACGGTCTATAGTAAAAGAAAGAAATTGTTTTGAGGATTAAGACTCTCTATTGTGATAACTTGTTTAGATCTACAGACAGCATGGTCATACACCAAGGGGGTAACATAGCAATGAAACGTGGTACTGAGATCCTGCATATAAAATCTTTAGAGTGATAGTTTTTTTATACTATCAAAGGGTGGAACTGTCGAAGTCGTATAATTGGATGAACAAAAGTATATTGGTTAATATTGTTTTATCGTGCGATTGCACTCAGTATGCCAAGCTACACATGGCATGGCGCGATCACGCGGTAAAATATGCACGCACACACTCGCACTACAACATTTAGTTATTTATATATTTCATATTTATATCGATTCCAATCCACAAGTGATTTGTAAGCAGATAGTATTTAGTTTACTATTAGTTTATATATTATGATTATATGTACACTTTAGTGTTATTTACGGTTCAGGTTACAGGAAACGTGTCATGTCTGGTATCATTATAATCCCCTATTCATCAGCAGTTGTCCGGTTGCTTCGCCAAAGAGATCGCACATTGCATACTCTAGTTAGCGATGTTAGGGAATAAATGTTTAAAGAAATACTGACTATAAAATGCTATTAGACTAGTTGTAACTAGATTCTTGGCAGGAAAGTCAGAGCACAACCCCTGGAGAGATGACCGCCACCTTTGGATATTTTGGTTTGAACTGGCCTATGACCTGCAGCACTCTGGACCTTCCTGATACCTGGACCAATAAAAGCAAGCCACACCATCTGCATTGTTTTCACTGTAACACTGAGTGTATATAACACAGCTCTAACTGGCACTGGCACTCTGTCTTCTCTGACCACAGTATTCTGGAGTGAAGTACTGTGTTCTCTTACTCTATCCTTCAACTTCCCATTAATAGCTCTATGGGAAATAGCAACTGGCTAAACAATAAGAAAAAGGGTTTTTACTATTGTGGACAGTGTTCAAACTGCACAAAGTTAGGATGTAGCAGTACCAAGCCGGTTACTGAATATCGGTCTATGGTTAGCGGGAAAACTTTTAAAATCCATGAGTTTATCACCTGCACCAGCAATAACGTTATACATCTACTACAATGTCAATGCGGTAAACAATATGTAGGCAGGACCATCAGGAAGTTGAAGGATAGAGTAAGAGAACACCTTAGGAACATCACCATTGGATTTGAAAACCATCATGTTTCTAAACATTTTAAAGATACACACCACTGTGAATATGATGGGGTAAAGTTTATGGGAATCAAGAAAGTCAAGAAATACTGGAGAGGGGGTAATCTCATACAACAATTAAACAAAGATGAGACCAGGGCCATTTATTACCTCAAAACATTGGCCCCATTAGGCCTGAATATAGAGTTCGATTTATCTTTATGATATACAGGTATAACCATATCATGGATCCATTGGCACTTTCCATCATAGGGATTGGCGCTTTGGACAGATTGCTCTGGGAGGTGAGTATTGCGCACCTACAGTCATACCTCTCTGGTTATGCCCAATCTCATCCGACCTTGGAAGAGAAGCAGAAAGGACCAGGTAAGTAGCAGGATAGGGCACTACCTGCTAATACCTGGTACTATAGGTTTTGCACCTCTAACCTAGAATATTTTTGACCCTGTGCCACCAATACAGGAATACATCTTACATGTGCCTAATCTGTCAACATATGTTCTGTTAAAAATATCTAAAACATAATGCTGTACTACTGGTTATCAACAATATACTCATTCATGTATTTTATATTTATTCTATACACATGACCTTTACATGGGATAGATTGTCCTCCTTTTAAATCAAGGTAGACATAAGGAATATTGATACCATTGCGTTTATTAACCTAGACTTTAAATTTATTAGAGCAATCGTATTTTGAACTATTGTTATCCACAATTTATAGATCAATGTACTGAATCCGATTATATACATGTATGTATACATCAATCCCTAACCGGAAATGTTCACAATTAACATATTAATTGCTCCTCTAGGTATTACCATTAGACTGTATCTATCAATCCTGTGTGTTAATTATGTACTTACCATATTTTCTGTTTAATATTTATTATATTGCTGTTCTCACAAATATAAATATTGTCACGTACCAGTAAAACCGGATCCTAGTAGTTCAGCCGGGATTGGCGTTACTCTCGTTAGGGGCGCAGAGTCTAACAAATGAAAGGTGTTCACCAGTGATTCCCGCAAGGGAATATGGGCTTTTGCCGCTTCCACTTGCAGGTTACGGTCCCCTAAGGAAGTTCCCAGTGAACCACAATAGAGAGAGCGTAGAATCAATAAGGAATAAACTTGCCACTTGATAGAGATGATGCCGGTAATGTTTTAGTGACGTTGCCACATGGGAGTGGAAATAGCAGGGAGATACTGCAACGTAGATACTCGGAAGTTGGCTTGCAGACGTAGAATATAGTTGCCACTTGGGGGTGCTGACCGGAGCTTCGGTAGCGTAGCCACCGGAGGTGGTGTTCCCGGAGGAATAGCGGCTTGGAACCTCGGAGAGGAGCTAAACACAGGAGCTGTATCCAATACTAGAGTCAGGGACTGACTGAAAGAACCAGCATTGAGTTCTGGTCATAGGGTTTAGATATAGTGCAGTTCCTATTAGGCAGCCAATAGAGGGCAGTGAGAGCACAGAAAAGGCTAGACAGCTCTGCGCATGCGCAGAACACTGAGCGCCGAACGGAAGGAGGAAACAGACAGCGCTGGACGGTGGCAGCAGCATGGAACCAGGTAAGTGAGTTTTGCTTAATAGGGGGAAATCCTGGTGAAGGAGGCCTCCAGAGTCAGCGGGGACAGGCGCCGGCTCCCGGGGAGACAGCAGGAGTCCGGCGTGTGACAGTACCTCCCCCTTTAAAGGTGGGCACTGAACACCTAGGACCTGTTTTTTTCGGAAAACTGGAATGAAATTTTTTCAGCAGAAGAGGAGCACAGATGTCTGCAGCCCGTACCCAGGAGCACTCTTCGGGGCCGTACCCTTTCCAGTCAACTAGATACTTGATTGTTCCCCTAGAACTCTTGGAATCCAGAATATGGCTGATCTCGAATTCGTCAGTTTGTTGGAGGGAAAGAGGAGTAGTAGATGTAACGGGCACAGTGAATCGATTAATGATGAGCGGTCTCAATAGGGAAATATGAAAGGCATTAGCAATACGCAGAGTGGATGGTAGTCGTAACTTAAAACAAACCGGACTGATTACTTGAATGATCCTATAAGGACCAATGTCGCAAGGAGCCAGTTTCATACAGGGTACTTTAAGACGAATATTCTTTGTAGATAACCATACCTTGTCGCCAATCTTCAACAGAGGAACAGCTCTGCGTTTCTTATCTGCCGCTAACTTGTAGCGAGTGGAGGATTTTTTAAGTGCCTTCCGAACTCGAGACCAGATGGATAGAAAGTCCTGCCGAAGAGTGTTAACTGCTGGCACTTGGGTGGGAGGGAGGGCTGAAAATTCTGGCATGCGAGGATGGTGCCCAAATACCACGGAGAAGGGAGTGGATGATGTGGATTCATGAAAGGAATTATTGTGAACAAATTCTGCCCAGGGCAATAAATCCATCCAATTCCTCTGATTGGCTGAGGAAAATATCCTGAGAAACGTTTCAAGATCTTGGTTTACCCTTTCCGTCTGGCCGTTGGTCTGGGGATGATACGCGGAGGAGAATTTCAGACGGATGCCCAGAAGATGACAAAGGGACCTCCAAAACTTTGAGACAAACTGCACCCCACGATCCGAGACAATTTTTCGCGGGACAGCCATGTAGTCGGAAAATCTCCTTTATGAAGTGTTGAGCCAGACATACTGAGGACGGAAGACCGATGAGTGGAACGAAGTGTGCCATTTTAGAGAAGCGGTCCACAATGACCCAGATGGTATTGAATTTATTAGCTGGGGGTAAGTCAGTGATAAAATCCATGCTAATATGAGTCCACGGTTTGGTAGGTAGTGGAAGAGGGTGGAGTAGCCCCTGTGGGACTTGGCGGGGGGTTTTGTTTTGAGCACAGGTAGGACAGGCAGCCACGAAATCTTTAACTTCAGAGTGGAAATTGGGCCACCAGTACTGTCGAGAGAGTAATTCTGACGTTTTACGGGAGCCAAGATGGCCTGCAAATCGTCAAGCATGGGACCAGCGTAGGAGACTCTTCCGTAAATGAGGAGGAACAAATGTTTTCCCCTGAGGGGAAATAGGAGCTGGAGTTGTTGAAAATAATTTTAGACATTTAGAGTCCAAGATAGGACGTTCCGGCAAAGTGTCTGTTCCCAAATTACCTGGAAAAGCCCGAGATAATGCATCCGCCTTCTTATTTTTTATTCCGGGTTTGAAAGTGACCCGCAGATCAAACCGGGTAAAGAAAAGCGACCAGCGGGCTTGACGTGGATTCAGGTATTGGGCTGTCTGGAGATAGAGTAAGTTTTTATGATCCGTGAAGATCGTAACTGGATGACGAGCCCCCTCCAAAAGATAGCGCCACTCGTTTAGGGCCAACTTCATGGCCAGAAGTTCTTTGTCCCCGATGGCATAATTACTCTCTGCTGGCAGAAATTTGCGGGAGAAGAATGCACATGGATGGAACCTGCCTTGGGAGTTTTTTTGAGAAAGAACTGCCCCCACACCGGCGGAGGATGCATCCACTTCTAGAAAGAAAGGAAGAGAAATATCGGGTTGCTGGAGGATAGGTGCAGAGGAAAAGGCTCTTTTGAGAGAATGGAAAGCTTCTAATGCTTCTGGGGACCAAACCTGTGGTGTTGCTCCTTTTCGGGTAAGAGCTATCAGAGGTGCCACAATAGAGGAATAACTAGCAATAAACCGTCTATAATAATTGGAGAAACCCAGGAAACGTTGAATGGCTTTAAGTGTGGTTGGTTGGGGCCAGTCGATTATAGCACAAACTTTCCCGGGATCCATTTGTAGGCCTGATCCAGACACTAAATAGCCCAGGAAAGGCAATTTAGAGGCCTCGAAAATGCACTTTTCCAACTTGCAGAATAAACGGTTGATGCGTAATCTGGAAAGAACTTCAGCCACATGTAGGCGGTGAGAGGAAAGGTCTCTGGAGAATATTAGGATATCGTCTAGATATACCACTACGTAGGAATATAGTAAATCACGGAAGATTTCGTTAATAAAGCTTTGAAAAACAGCAGGAGCGTTGCATAGGCCGAACGGCATTACCAGGTATTCGTAATGCCCGTCCCGTGTATTAAAAGCCGTCTTCCACTCATCCCCAGAGCGTATCCGAATCAGGTTGTATGCACCGCGGAGGTCGAGTTTAGTGAAGATCCTCGCACCCTTGATGCGATCGAATAGCTCGGTGATCAAAGGAATAGGGTAGCGGTTTTTAATAGTGATGGTGTTCAAGCCTCTGTAGTCAATGCAAGGACGGAGTGCTCCATCTTTCTTCTTCACAAAGAAAAACCCCGCTCCGGCAGGTGATGAGGAAGGTCTAATGAAGCCGCGTTGCAGATTTTCCTTGATGTAACGGGTAGTAGCCTCTGTCTCGGGTAGTGAGAGCGGATAGACTCGGCCTCGAGGAGGGGTTTTCCCCGGAAGGAGATCAATGGGACAGTCCCAAGGTCGGTGGGGTGGTAGACGCTCGGAAGAGACTTTGGAGAAGACATCCACAAACGAAGAATACTGGTGCGGTAGGATAACCGTATTGGGTTCTGGAATTTGTGTGAAGCCGAGAGGCTTGACTGGTGTCAGGCAGTGGTGAGAGCATGCTGGGCCCCATGCGGTGATTTGTGATGAGGGCCAATCCAGATGGGGTGAATGTAGATGGAGCCATGGTAATCCAAGGATGATTGGGCTGATGGTCAATGGCAGGACGAGAAAGGAAATTTTTTCCCAGTGGAGGGCCCCCACTTGCATGGAGATAGGTTTGGTACGCCTCCTCAGCGCAACAGTGGGCAGCGCAAGTTGTGTTACTAGCGATTGTGATATAAAATTCTCAGCTGCTCCTGAATCCAACAAGGCTTTGGACGACCTGGGCCCTGAAAGTAGATGCAAGATGACAGGAAAAGAACAGGTTAGATCTGGAAAAGAAGTTGGAGAGGAAGTAAAAGTCCCCAGACTGACCTCTCCAGTGCAGGCTAGGGTTTGTCGTTTCCCGAACGCCGGGTGCAAGAAACCAGGAGGTGACCAGAATCTCCACAATATAGGCATAATTTGTTTTTCATCCTTCTCTCCCTTTCATCCAGAATTAAACGGGAGCGCCCCAGTTGCATAGGCTCGTCCGTAGACGTGGGTGGCTGAAAGCGAGGAGCTAGCCGGAGGGTAGTACGTCTAGGAAAGTCTTTCTCAGACGATCTTTCCCGAAGCCGGAGATCTACCTGGTTGCAGAGAGAAATTAATGCGTCTAAGGTGGGAGGTAATTCTTGAGTCGAAAGGGCATCCTTGATTTTCTCTGACAGCCCTTGCCAAAAGGCAGCGACAAGCGCCTCATCATTCCACTGGAGTTCGGAGGATAGAGTCTGAAACTCAATAACGTATTGAGCCACAGACCGTGAGTTCTGACGGAGTCTTAGGATGCTTGTAGCAGCAGATGTCACTCGTCCTGGTTCGTCAAAAATCCTCCGGAATGCTGAGGTGAAGGCTGTAACATCATTGAGGAGTTCGTCATTACGCTCCCACAGAGGAGAGGCCCATGCTAGGGCTTGGCCGGATAGGAGTGAGACCATATAAGCCACTTTAGACCTGGAGGTAGGAAAATTCTGAGGTAATAACTCAAACTGGATGGAGCATTGATTTAAAAAACCACGGCAGGAGTTAGGGTCACCATCGAATTTGGAGGGAGTTGGCAAACGCAGAGTAGAAGCAGCTGCAGGAGGACCCTCAGCGACTTGTGGTTGTGGTTGAATAGCCAGCTGAGGCGGAGCCACCTGTAGTGCGTCTAAACGGGTAGCCAGAGTTTGCAGACATTGTAAAAGTTGCATCTGAACCGCATCTTGGCACTCCACTCTTCCAACCAAGTGTTGAAGCATATCCTTGGCGGAAGGTTCTCTATCAGGATCTGACATGGCTGGTTCTTAGTGTCACGTACCAGTAGGGTTAAAACCGGATCCTAGTAGTTCAGCCGGGATTGGCGTTACTCTCGTTAGGGGCGCGGAGTCTAACAAATGAAAGGTGTTCACCAGTGATTCCCGCAAAGGAATATGGGCTTTTGCGGCTTCCACTTGCAGGTCGCGGTCCCCTAAGGAAGTTCCCAGTGAACCACAATAGAGAGAGCGTAGAATCAATTAGGAATAAACTTGCCACTTGATAGAGATGATGCCGGTAATGTTTTAGCGACGTTGCCACTTGGGAGTGGAAATAGCAGGGAGATACTGCAACGTAGATACTCGGAAGTTGGCTTGCAGACGTAGAATATAGTTGCCACTTGGGGGTGCTGACCGGAGCTTCGGTAGCGTAGCCACCAGAGGTGGTGTTCCCGGAGGAATAGCGGCTTGGAACCTCGGAGAGGAGCTAAACACAGGAGCTGTATCCAATACTAGAGTCAGGGACTGACTGAAAGAACCAGCATTGAGTTCTGGTCATAGGGTTTAGATATAGTGCAGTTCCTATTAGGCAGCCAATAGAGGGCAGTGAGAGCACAGAAAAGGCTAGACAGCTCTGCGCATGCGCAGAACACTGAGCGCCGAACGGAAGGAGGAAACAGACAGCGCTGGACGGTGGCAGCAGCGTGGAACCAGGTAAGTGAGTTTTGCTTAATAGGGGGGAATCCTGGTGAAGGAGGCCTCCAGAGTCAGCGGGGACAGGCGCCGGCTCCCGGGGAGACAGCGGGAGTCCGGCGTGTGACAGTTATACATAAACAACAGTATCTCTATTATTCCTATTGTTTGTTTCTGGTCAAAATATTCACATTACTACCTATTGAGGCAACCATAATATGATCTTGTCACGATCTGCCCTCAGCTTATGCATTACATGCTGCTTTGCATGGCAGCTCCTGCCCTTTGTGTCCTATTATTGTATTGTATTGCAGCAGTACGTCTGATTACCAGTGGTGCTGCTATTATGCCTTTCTTGTTTGCCTTAGGGGTTAACTTGTTCACCAATTATCCCATGCACCTGGGTGTGGTTTTCCCTTTATATACCTATCACTCCCAGCACACAGGGCTGGTTATTGTTGTCCAATCCTGATGTAATTTCCTGTTGTCCTTACCTGATTGTTTCTGGACATTCATGCTACTTTCTGCATCAGCTGGAACCTGGTATTTTACACTGCTCCTTATTAACTGTTGTTAATACCTACCCTCTGCTACCCTGCATTACCGTTTACCTGGTTGTTTCTGGACATTCATGCTACTTTCTGCATCAGCTGGAACCTGGTATTTATCACTGCTCCTTATTACCTGTTGTTAATACCTCTCTGCAAATAAACACAGAGTGTTTTCACCAAATTCGTGACTCCTAGCTGTACTTCTGTTTGAGATCCGTGACAGATCTGCAGCGACTCATTACATATACTGATCTTTTCAGCAACATACATATTTGTGCTTATCAGGTCTAACCTATTATGTATTTATCACAGCAGGTAAATTGTCCATTCATGCTTTATTATCAGATGTATTGACAATATGCAACTATGATCCGTCTATTATTAGTTTTTATTTCTTCAATTTTTGTAATATGAGCCTCCAGCTGACGTCCAGACATTGATTGAGGACATAATTCTCCGGACCACCAATCACGCCCATCTATGCTCTATTTAAATCAACTCATACTACTGCCCATCAAACCCTTGAAAAAGTCCTGTATAGGACAAAACGCGCTGGGGCACGCCCCTGTTGACGTAATCATCCATCGACACTCATCACGGAAACCGGACACACACGCCGTGTCCGTGTGGTTACAGTACACAGGAAACATCAGCCTGTGTTTTCTTCCTACCGTACAGCCAGACTGTGATGAATTTCAAACAGCAAGTATCATTTTTTCAATGCAACTTATCTCGGGATATCCATTGCAAACTCATATGTGCACACATTCTGGATGAACATCATTACGGAAGGTTTACACTATATAGACTATACCCTCAAGCACTATCATTTGACTTAGAACTTCAATTGACTTTAACTATTGCTTGTTTCTTCATCACATCCATACTGAACTTTTTATGCATTCCAACATCAGGACTCATCTTTAGTAGGTTGGTTGGAGGATATTGACATTCATGGACTTATTGCCCTACATTTTATGAAGGCACTGGTTTGTGTTTTTTGTTTGAACTGACTATTGTTTTTTAACGTATTACAATTGTAGCCGTATACTACATGTTATGCTTATGTTTTTGTGCCTCAACTTGAGATTGTTTTTAGTGATATTTTTTATGTTATGTTTTTAGGCGAGATTAGTATGCAGAGATTCTTGTAAACTTCCATCCGTGGATATTTTATCTGTATTAAATCGTGTGAAATTTTCATTACCTTATTGCACCATCATTTCTTCAGGGATTCATAGTCAATGAGCGCCTGGCTATTTCTGTGTACTTTAGTATTATCTGAGGGAGGGATACCCTCAGCTGGTGCAGCTCTTGCATAACCCTTTAGAGAGTGCGATCCTTTTAAAACCATATATCTAAATCATGTTACATACATCTGAAGAACATTTCCAGAATACACACATATCTCACACAAGACACTACAAAAATCTTAATTCATGCACTCATCATCTTTCACATCGACTATTGCAGCACACTCCTTACTGGTCTTCCCAAAATCAGACTCGAACCCCTACAATCTATTTTGCAAGCTAGAGTGATGGTACAGTTTGAGGAAAAAGGGGGGAGAGAGCGGCACAGTATAAGGGAAAAGGGGGGAGAGAGAGAGGCATACTATGAAGAAAAAGGGGGAGAGAGAGAGAGGCACAGTTTGAGGAAATAAGGGGGAGAGAGATAGGCACAGTTTGAGGAAAAAGGGGGGAGAGAGGCACAGTATGAGGGAAAAGGGGGAGAGAGAGAGAGGCACAGTTTGAGGAAAAAGGGGTGAGAGAGAGGCACAGTATGAGGGAAAAGGGGGGAGAGAGAGGCACAATTTGAGTAAAAAGGGGTGAGAGAGGCACAGTTTGAGGAAAAAGGGGTGAGAGAGAGGCACAGTATGAGGGAAAAGGGGGGAGAGAGGGAGGCACAGTATGAAGAAAAAGGGGGGAGAGAGGCACAGTATGAGGGAAAAGAGGGGTGAGAGAGAGGCACAGTTTGAGGAAAAAGGGGTGAGAGAGAGGCACAGTATGAGGGAAAAGGGGGGAGAGAGAGAGGCACAGTATGAAGAAAAAGGGGGGTAGAGAGAGGCACAGTATGAGGAAAAAGGGGGAGAGAGAGAGTCACAGTTTGAGGGAAAAAAGGGAGAGAGAGAGAGAGAGAGGCACAGTTTGAAGAAAAAGGGGGGAGAGAGGCACAGTATGAGGGAAAAGGGGGGTGAGAGAGAGGCACAGTTTGCGGAAAAAGGGGTGAGAGAGAGGCACAGTATGAGGGAAAAGGGGGAGAGAGAGAGTCACAGTATGAAGAAAAAGGGGGGAGAGAGGCACAGTATGAGGGAAAAGAGGGGTGAGAGAGAGGCACAGTTTGAGGAAAAAGGGGTGAGAGAGAGGCACAGTATGAGGGAAAAGGGGGGAGAGAGAGAGGCACAGTATGAAGAAAAAGGGGGGTAGAGAGAGGCACAGTATGAGGAAAAAGGGGGAGAGAGAGAGGCACTGTATGAGGAAAAAGGGGGAGAGAGAGAGGCACAGTATGAGGATAAAGGGGGAGAGAGAGAGTCACAGTTTGAGGAAAAAATGGAGGAGAGAGAGGCACAATTTGAGGAAAAAGGGATGAGAGAGAGGCACAGTATGAGGGAAAAGGGGGGAGAGAAAAAGGCACAGCATGAAGAAAAAGGGGGGGTAGAGAGAGGCACAGTATGAGGAAAAAGGGGGAGAGAGGCACTGTATGAGGAAAAAGGGGGAGAGAGAGAGGCACAGTATGAGGATAAAGGGGGGAGAGAGAGAGGTATAGTATGAGGGAAAAAAAGGGGAGGGGCAGCAGAAAGGCACCGAGTGATGGAGAGAAGGGTGCAGGGTGGCACAGTGATGGAGAGCGGGGTGCAGGATGGCACAGTGATGGAGAGGGGGGTGCAGGATGGCACAGTGATGGAGAGCGGGGGCAGCATAGCACAGTGATAAAAGAGAGGGAGGGCAGCATGGCACAGTGATGAAGGAGAGGGGGGCAGGATGGCACAGTGTGATGAAGTCAGGCACAGTGTGATGAAGTCGGGGGGGAGCAGCATGGCACAGGGTGATGATAGGGGGTCAGGTGAAGGTGGAAAAGCAGCATGGAGGGCGCAGTGTGATCATAATGGGGCACAACATGGTGATGAAGGGGCACAGTAATGTGTATGTGATGGCACAGGGGGCTTGTGGCAATGTAGTGTGAGGTGGGTGGTGGCTAATTAATGGGTGCAGTTTTGTTTGTGGGGTAATGGTTGGGCAATTTTATAGTGCGGATTATTAATTTAAGATAGTTTGGGGTTACTGAATGTGGGGGAGAATGAGGTCTCTTTATTAAATGTGCCTATGAATTATTTAATTTCAGTGATGGTTGCGGGAAATAGGTATATTTCTGAAATGTAAATACTATTAATTTATTGTTGGGGCTGTTTGTAGGGAGGGAAATAGGTTTGTTTATTAAATGTGAATACTATTATTTTAATGTTGGGGCTGGAGGAAGGCCTAATTATTAATCGTGGGTGCTATTGATTTAACGCCGGGGCTGGCTGTAATTTTCTAAATGTACCCATTTTTTATTTCCAAATAGGGCTCCCAACATTCCAGGATCCATACAAGCCGCAACTAAGGAAACCTGCAGCCACAGGTGTTGAAAGTGAGAAGAACAGGTAGAAGAGAGCAGGAGAATGTGTGAAATGTTGTGATTCTAGTGGGACAAGCCCAATTTTTGGTCACCGTTCAGTGGTGTACACAACAATGCAAGTTTTTTTCTGTAAGAAGGTTTCCTGGGCACGCCAAGTGATTCATAGCCACACCCCAAATTGTACGACCATGCCCACATTTTTTGGTGGGTGTGGCCATACAATTGTGGGTGTGGGCGTACATATTTTTTGTGGCAAACAAAATTTTTGGGTCGTACAAATTTTTTTTTTTGGGCCACACAAACAGTTCTTGGACACGTAGCGGTAGCACAATTTTTTTTTAATTCTCAACTATAAGGGGGGCCCTATGAAGTCGTTGTACCGGGGCCCTGAATTCCTCTTGGCAGCCCTGACTGGGAGAAGAAGAATGACAAATAGTTTAGCTGGGAGGCCAAAATTCGTCAACATGATGCTATCACGCTATAGGTGGAATAATGAGAGATCTGTGGATCAGAATGTGTCCCAGTAAATTGTGTAATGAGATACAATACATAGCTACAATGTAGACAAATTTATTCATAGCAGAAGATGACCCAGCACCCATTATTTTCACCAAATGTGTTTATGAAATGTTTCACCTGCTTCATCTATTGACACTTATTCATCTATATCACACCTGCATGTGCAGGGACTCTTATTTGCCCACTTTAACCTGCATGGTGTTGAAATTGGAGAGAGAGTTAACAGTTGGTTGACCTAATAGCTTCACCTGGTAAGTGTCCTGAAGGACACACATCACAGCACATAAGTGTAAACATATTATAATTGTACAAAATAAATAAAAAGAAAAACAATAATATCTCAAAATAAGAAGATTGCTTGCCCATGCAAATCTGCCGACCCAGTAACGGGCATATGTGGCATTTTTACAAATACAGGCTTGAAGGTAGTGGATATTTTACTTACCCAAATGATGTATGCCACAAATCTAAAACAGAAGCCATTGTTGGGTTTATGGAGTTCAAATTCTCCTTGATCAAGTTGTAATTTGCCAAAAATGATTTCTTCCATGGTTTTGGCACGATTTGTAATCTAAAATGGAGAGAATATTTGAAATTGTTTCAGGAGCAGTTGTTAAGGAATATATAACTCATAATGGCGATTATGGCATTTTAATATACAATTATATCTAGTGGTCAAAGTGAAAATTAAGAAGTGTTGGTATGGAAAACGTAAATAAATGGAATTTGATAGTCTTACAATAAGGGTAGGTGGAGAAGTGGGGGTATGGCATGCCACCGTATGACCACTGGTTATATCTTTATTAAAATAACAAATGTATACTTTCTTGGACTTTTTAAACTTATTATATTTATTGTTTCCCAAAATACATACAATTTCTACAGAGCTACTCAGGTTAGTACATGTACAACATATTTTTTCCACACAGCTGCCAAAGAGAAAGCCATACATTTCCTTGCTCTCTTTTTAGCTTCAAACTAACTATACTAACAACACTAACAAATTTATTAGACTGACTGCCACACTCCATGGACTTTCTCACTCATTAATTAAACCCCTATTAACACTATCCAACTACATTGCAATCACAAATATTAACTTAACTAATGTTGAGTGTTTCACTCTATTTCTAAACACTGATAGCTATTAAAAGATTCATAATGTTTCCTCCCTATTCACTTATACTAAAAATATGCTAAACTAGTAGCAACATTTAAACATCTCTGAAGAGACACACTGTGCAAAATTGTAAACATTCAATCACAAAACCAACCTCCTACCACTTTAGAACCATCTCTTTATCAAATTATTATTATTTTTCCTAAAACACAGCCTTATTCATTGCTAAAATTAATAATGAAAATGAGGGGACATTGGCACTTTTGTGCATTTCAAGCTTTGCTTTACAATGGGCAAAATGTGCTTACAAATGAGCTTCTACGCTAAATTCTGTGATGTGTCCCATTAAAAGAATAGGAGAAGACCTTAGGGGAAATGTATCAAGCTGAGAGTTTTCCGGCGGGTTTGAAAAACCAATCAGATTCTAGCTATCATTTATTTAGTATGTTCTACAAAATGATAGCTAGAATCTGATTGGTTGTTATAGGCAACATCTCCACTTTTCAAACCTGCCGGAAAACTCTCAGCTTGATACATATACCCCCTTATCTCCACAGCTCAGAGATGATACAAATATCACAAAATCCTCCCATTGGTTTGTGCAAACACCACAATATTTCTCCATAAAGTGATACACTTTAGTGGAAATCTAGTCACATTTGCAGAATTAAGGCACTTGAAGTCTACCAGGAGGATTTTGTGATGTGTTTTGGCCATAAATGAGGCAAAGACTATGTTTATCAATTACTGAATACTTTACCACCACTCATTTCTGCCATATCCATTACATAGTGGTTCTTGCACTTTAACAATATTATTCTGGTACTTTTAAGAACTAATTACAGGCATAGGATCTTTATTTAGAAAGTCCACAAAGCCAGAAACAACAATGTAATAACTGTTTCTCGATCTTGATAATACACACAGCCATGACCACAAACACCTTCTCCTACAGTCACTGTGAGGAGCGCTGCTACACAAGGAGGGGAATGATGAGCACAGTGTGGGAAAAGGCATTGGTAATTATTAAATTAGTAGATTCTAAGCATGATACTCCAATTTACAGAATCATCCCTTATATGTAGGATATCAAATCTCAAGGATTTACAGAGAAGCAATATTTTTAAGCAGTTTGAAATATTCATCCTATCAAATATGTTTAGTAATAAACAAGAAAAGCTTCTGGCTGGTTACACTGACTTCTAGATTACTATTTTTTCCCAAGCTGCCCTGGATTTTGTCAGAATAGATATTTATCTGAAATGCTTATTTTATAAGAACTTAAACTTATGGTAGGCAAATAAATATGATGCTACTGTAGGTTTTAAATTGGATGATTGAGATGTTGTAGTTTTAAGTAGAACTTAATTTAATCTCAAATTAAAAAACACCTTACTAAACCTAACCTAATCCTTCAAAAAGAGCAATGTTTAGCACAGAAAAATATCTGTCTTTATAAATGTACCAAAATAGCTGCCTTCAGAATTCTAAGGACAGGTATGCTGCACGTGCTGAACATAAGAGCTTATAGCAAAGTTGGAGTTATATAGTTTTATTTTATATTTAGATAAAGACCCCATCAAACACATTATCATTTTGTTTTTATAAATATATTCTTATTATATTTATGTTCTATTATAGTTCCATTAGTGCTTTGGAATTGAAAAAAACATAAGTTGTCTATTTTTGTGTGTCCATATGTTACATTTGGAATGTCACAGTATCCAAAAATATGTCATTCAATCCTTGATTAAATGGACAATACAGTGAAATAAAATAGCAAGACTTACTCTGATCGGTGTGGCTCAAGAACAATTTTCTTATACTCATTTTTCTCCCGTGGATCTTTTAAAACAAAGTCAACTAACGGAGAAAAACAGTCATAATATTACTATAGTCATTATATTAATACATAATATATTATTACAGTGATACATAATATACTTATAAAATACACAAGTGATAGAGTGTTCTGTTGTCATCACCTTAGTGTTTTTAGGAAAACTTGCTTATTATAACAAATATTGTGGCTATTAAAAGACACCTTTGATTTCTGTGGTTTACAGAAATCAAAAGACAACTCCACAGTGACTATCATATATTTACAATAAGGTGTGCATTATTCAAATTCCACACAGTCAACTCAGTCTACCCACCTTCACCTAAACTCCTCAATCCACCCTTATATCATTCTTTCCAGTAAGTCTTTACACTCTTCTCATCTCACCCTGCAACCTATCCCTTCGACCATATTCCCTGCCTCATTTTTTTTACTCCAAAATCGAGGCTATTAGACTTGACATCTCCTGCTCACATCACCCTCCTGCCACCCTCATCGATACACCGTCCTCAATCAACCAATTCTGGTGCTCCTTCCACCCTACTTCGGATGAAGAAGTCCAATCTCACATTTTTTTCCTCTCCCCATCTACCTGCTACCTGGATCCCATTCCTTCTCACCTCCTTCGCTCACACTACCTCACTGCTTGTTCCTACCTTGCTCTCTCTTTAACCTGTCACATTCTTAAGAAATCCAATCTTGACCGCACCTCACTCGCTAACTACCGGCCCATTTAACTTCTACCCTTTGCCTCCAAATTACTTGAGCGGGTTGTCTACAACCGCCACACCAGGCAGCTCTCGGACAACTCCCTCCTTGAATTTAGAGTTGATCTAGGCCCTACCCCAACTATAAATCTGCCTCCACATTTTAAATTTACCTCTTCCCTCCAATGGAAATATGTTTTGCCCAGATCCACAGTGACTCCTTTTTTATGCTTTGCTCTCCTTAATGACTCAGGCCCTATATCTCTTCCCCTGATCTCCCTCCGCCCCTCCGCCCTTGCATATCTGACTGCCTTTCCACCATCCCCTCTTGGATGCCCTCACGCTTTCTTAAAGACAACATTGCCAAAAATCAAACTCATTGTCTTCCCTCCCTCTAAATCTGCATCCCACCTTGATCTCTCCATCACTGTTAACACCACCATCTCTTGTGTTCCCCAACTTCACTGCCTAGATGTCACACTTGACTCGTCCCTCTCTTTTACCCCCCACATCCAATCTCTTACTCAATCCTGTCGTTTCCAACTTTGCAACATCACTCGCATTTGAACCTTCCTATCTCAGCAAGCCACCAAAACCATCATATATGCACTCATCATTTCCCTGTCTTGATTACTGTAGCCTTCTCCTTACTGACCTCCCCTGCTCCCACCTTGCCACCCTTCACTCTATACTCAACGCGGCTGAGAGACTTATCTTCCTTTCATGCCGCTCTTCCTCTGCCTTGCTTTACACTGGCTCTCCTTCCCCTACAGAATATTTTTCAAACTCCTCACCTTCACATACAAGGTCCTCTCCCACTCCACTGCCCCATATGTCTCCAACCTCCTCTCCATCCACACTCCCTACTGTTCCCTGCGATCGCCCAATGACCGTCGCCTCTCATCTAATCTGAACACCACATCCCACGCCAGAATTCAAGATTTCTCCTGGGTTGCCCCCCTCCACTGAAATGGCCTCCCATGTTCTATCTGACAGTCCCCTAATCTGTGCTCCTTCAATGGGCACTTAAAAGTTTTGTGGTCCTCATAGCCTACCAGCCGTCCACCTAACCATCTTACATCCATCCACCTGATCATCTGACATACATCCTTACATGCTTGATCCCCTCATCTCTCTCCTCCGCTGTCCCTATATGCGCTCCCCTTCCACGCGATCCCCTCCACTAACTCCCCCTTGTGCCTACAATCTGTTTTCCCTTCCTTTAGTATGTAAGCTCTTACGAGCAGAGCCCTCTTCCCTCCTGTCTCTATACCATTTCTTCTGCTCTAACTTCAATGTACTAGTTCGCACACAAAGCTGTGCTTATTCGGACATTCCAATATACATGTGAGCTGCTCTACTAAATCAGCAGACCCTTATAACTTTGGTGTTGAAAATAAATACTTATTAACATTCCTGATTTCCAATATATCTATTCTCCAGAATTGACTTACATGCTATGATAACCACTCTATACAGCCAGCTGTGCTCACTCAAAGATTTAAGTCTATATGTGAATGGATTTACCTCCTGACTGTTGTATCTTTTATGAATCCAATTTATGCAAGAATTATTTTCTTTTATATGTGCTCTGCCCATTAAGAGGATAGGACGGAGATGTTAACAGTCCTTTAACTCTTATTGGTATAAATATCTATTGTTTATATGGTATTGTATATCCAGATTTTCTGATTATATGTCATTTTAGAATAAATTTTATTGTTATATTATTTGTTTACAGATATGCGCACTTGTGTTCTTTTCTATGTATGTTCTATTGTTCAGGTTCCAGAGCCTGTATTGAGAGCTGCAACTGGTTGCAAGTTCAATTGTTCTATATTAGGTTATTTTAAGCGCCCATTTTTTATTTTTTTGTTTATTTCAACTACCCTACATGCAGTTCAAGAAGGTGCCACTGTGACATTACTCTTTTTATGGACTTTGAACATTGGGCCAGAGAAAAGGCGGTCAGAAAGGTAGGACAGTATTAACGTCAAATGGCTGCTTCCTCGGTTGACAGTGTGTACTCTTGCCGTCAACTTCCCTCTCAAAGATGAATGAAAGGGAGCACACAGTTGTAACACACAACTTCAGACAGACACACACACCTGATGGCCTATGGTTTCCCTGAGCTGCCTTCCCTTCTCACAACACTTGCTACCTACTCAGACAACATTTCCCCAATCAGTCCATTCCTGCTTCTCCTAGCTTCCTGTCACTAATATTAGAGGTAGGAAGGTAGTGAAAGTAAGTAGCAGATTGTGAAGGGGGGGGGGCACTAAACTGGTTCCATAATACAGTATTAAACTAAACATGGTAACACAAAGACCTTTAGTCATATCTACTAATACATACAGATAACTTGGTAATGCAGATTACATTATTTACGGGGCAGAGGGTAAGAGTGATTGCAAATTCCAATGTGAAGAAGGCCTGTGCTCAAGAAAACAGGGCTAGGGAAGCAGTCCTACAAATACTGTGAAACAATAGACGGAGAACACAAAAAAAGAGTTCCCTTTAGCTTAGATCCTAAAGGGAAGGGGAAGACACAAATGGGGTGACATTGAGTTGGGGAGTATAGGTTATAGCAGAGGCAAAGGAGTAAGGAGGAGGGCTGATAGGCTTGAATAAAGAAAAGAGTTTTGAAGCTTTGGAGAGTAGAGGCTAATCTGATGGGCATGGGAGATCATCCCACAGGTTAGGTGCAGCCCAAGCGAAGTTCTCTAGGCGGAAGTGAGAAGACATAAATTGTTGGCAGAGCAGAATGGGTGGTAAGGAGGTGCGGGTAGAATTGAGCTTGGATATATGTGTGGGGGGGTTAGTGCTTTGTATGGAAGGACGAGAAGTTTAGGTTTCAATCTATAGGCCACGGGGACTCAGTGTAACAAGTGGCAGAGGCGGACAAGCAAATTGGGCAGCGGCATAGAGGACAGACTGAAGAAGGGCATGGGAGCAGTTGGTTAGGCCAGAAAGAAGGAGGTTATAGTAATCAAGACGAGAGATTATAATGGAGTTAATAAGTATTCTAGTAGTAAATGAGGAAAGGGTAGAGGACGGGAGAAAAGATAAATTTGGCTGTCATCAGCATACAGGTAGTACTGGAGACTAAAGGAGATAAGATTGTCACTAGGAGGCCAAGTGCTTATCCTTGGGAAACTCCAACAGGTAAGGGAAGAGGGGGGGGGGAAGTTGAGAGCAAAGAGTGAGGAGGGGAAGAGAAAGGTGGAAGGGAGAGGAGAAGATGGAGTTGAAAGTGGAAAAGAGATGATAGGGTTTTGAGTATTGTGAAGAAATGAGAGCCTTGAGGTAGGCCTGTATAGAGAGTGATAGGGCAGAACTTTACAAGAAGTGAATGAACTTTAAGTGAGGCATAGCAGAAAAGATAGAGGACATAGAGGGAGTAAGAATGGTGGATAAAGGAAGCAGAATAAAGGAGGGAGAGGACAGAAGGGAGAGAGGTTCAAAGCATGATAAGGCTAGCGATAAGCCTGTGATTGTGAATTAAAAGTACAACTGTGAATAAAGGGCAGTAAGAGGTTAGAGCTGTGGTGAGGTGATTGCGGTAAAGGATAAGGCGATTGAAAGGAGAGAAGGAAGAGGTTGCAGGAGAGAAAAGTAGTAGAAAAGAGATAATATGATCATCAAAGATATGGAGCCAAGTAGTAAAGACAGTAGCAATAAGGCATAGTGCGTGAACCACATTAAGGTTTGACAGTGACAAAACAGAAATATGGCAGAGCGATCAAGAGGCAAAACAAGGTAAAGTCAGAGTAGAACGGTGGCAATGAAAACTAGCAGAAAATTGCAAAGCATATTTTGCAACATTTTATTGCTTTTCTGACATGGTCGGTTGAAGATTTTTACATTTTAAAATAAGCAAAATATGTTAAGAAACATGCATAGAAATCTGAAAAATTAATATATTCTTTTATGCTTGAAAGCTGTTTTGGGTTTTTTTTAAAACAAAAAAACAAAATCAATATGCAGCTAGAAGGAGGCTACAGAAGCACATTTTACTCTAGGTTCCAGGACATTCTTCTAACATGTGAATCATTTTACAATTACTATTTAACCTACATTTGCAGTAGAAATAATACATTCAGCTGAATAGTGATGAAGACTATGGTAAAATAGATATACACACACACACATATACATAACGAAAACACATGCACACACTGTCAGTCAGTAATATGGGAATATATAGATGTTATTAGGTAATGTTAACATTTAATTATCTAAATTATTAAAACAAAAACAAAAAAATCTTACCAATGGCTTTCTTAACACTAAGAAGATAATCTTCTCTCATTTCTTCTGACAGCATGTAGATACTCTCTGTATACACCTTTAAATGTTCTGGGACCGATCTTAATACATTTTCTAGCCATGAGTCTTCCATGGGTGCTACATGTTCTGTGTCAATTCCATGGCTAATGTAGTAATTGTACCTCTACAGGAGACAAAACATAGAATTAAAAAGGAAAGCACATTATAATACCTTTGCCCTTAAATCCATATTTCCAGGCAGAATTTGTTATTTTTGACTATCTCAATAATTCTAGTTAATAACCTGGAATAACCATTCTCCTGTCTGACAACTCCATCATCTCCTGGCAAGACTCTTACATATTCTTCTTTGTTTATGCAGTTTGCTCTGGATAGCAGGCTATATGGAGTCCCAATCTTGTAGAAAAGCTTTTATTTTATGGTCTGACAAATATGAATGCAATATGTTGATAATACACCTATCAATCCTATGCTGTAAAATGCAGTCAGAGACAGCTCAGGAGAGCTATCGACCTGTGTGTGCAGTCTTCTTCTGAGCACACTAACAGATCCAGAAGAGAACAAGATGCTCAGTCTGAGCATATAATAATAATGTAGGTTATCTTTTATTTATAAGGTGCCACAGGGGTGACACAAGGGTTCCACAGCGACGTACATAAAGCATTAGAACATACAACTAAATGACAAAATAACAGAGTAACAAAAACTACCAGAGGGACAAAATTAAAGAAATGCAAAAAATGTATTTACATTATTACATTAAATCCACAAAATTACATACTCTCATAAAGAAAACACTAGGCAAAAGGGTCATGCTGGTGAGAGCTTCATTATAGAGAAGATGGGCAGACACAGAGAGCGTGAAACTGAGTTGGGGTGCTGAGATGGTGGATGTGGAGACAAGAGAGTTAGAATAAGGGGCTGGTGGGCTTAAATAAAAATATAGGTTTTAAGGGCAGGTTTGAATACTTGGAGACTGGACAATAGTGTAATTGGTCAAGGGAGTGCGTTTCAGCGGTTGAGAGTGGGAAAAAGTAATGAGTGAGGTGGTAAGGCAGCGGTCATTGACAGAGCAGAGTGGGCCTGAAGAGTGTATATGGAAAGGAGGTTAGATATGTAGGGGGGTAGATATGTAGGGGGGTAGAGAAGTGGTTTAGGGCTTTGTAGGTGAGGGTAAGGAGATTGAATTGGATTCTGAGGCAGACGTGGAGCCAGCATAGCGACTGGCAAAGAGGCATGTCAGAGGTAGAGCAATGAGAGAGGAAAATGAGTCTGAAAGCAGCGTTGAGGACAGACTGAAGTAGGGTGAGACGGGACAAAAGAAGGCCAGAGAAGAGAATATTACAGTAATTAATGCAAGAGATAACGAGTGAGTGGATGAAAGTTGCATTTAGGTGAAAGGGGGCTGATCCTGGAGATATTATGAATGACACTAGAGGAATTTGCAACATAATTGAATGGTAAGATAATGTCAGCCTATCTTTTCTACTACTCTGGTAGCATATTGGGATATTTTATTCCTAAGGAACACTGACTTGGTATGAAGAAACGTTTTTCACCATATGGAGTAAGCAGTTAGAGTGGCAAAGTGCAGTGTCCTACTGTGCCTCATTTGGACTTTATTATAATAACTTTATATTGAAGTTAATTGACACAGTATAATACAAGGTGATACATTTTACTACATAGGATCAATTTTATAGAGTTCAATATTCGTTATTATTAAATAAGTGGAGAAATATAGCCATGTTCCTAAGTTTTCATCCATGCTTCTGGTATAAGAAGTTCAGAGCTCCTTCTTTGAAATAACTGCCTTCCCCCTATATCTATTTTAAATTTACATTTTTTATTTAGCTTCTATATCTACCCTTCCCAACTAAACCTTATATTCAGCAGCTGATTGAGCTGAATTTATGTTGTGCTGCTATTAAAATTCTAATGCTTCGCTTTGTTCTAACCCCACCACCTGATCTCTTCTTGTCAGGGTCTACTCAGTCTTGAAGAATGAGTGCAATAGGTGCTCTGACCATCGTTAAATGCACATACACATTATAATAACATTAAATACACTAGATTATATTCTGTGGACCCCAAGGCTAAATGGCTCAATGTAATAGAAGCATGTTGTATATATATCGAAAATATGGGAAAACCAACCTAAAACCAACCTAATCTCATAAAACCATAGCCATATTGTTTATTTCTTGTAGAAAATGTGCATGCTACATAAAGAAGCCTACATTATTTTTCATTTACAGTAGCCGTTCTAACTGGATGTGCTGATGTTCCCTGTATACCACCAGTTAGACTCTGCCACTTACCAATATATCTTTATCTGAAGCAGATGTTCCAGCAGAAGAGATAATATGATCAAGATGTAAGGGCTCCACAGTAGCATCATCTTTATTCCTGAAAAATAAAACAAAAACAAATCAAACTAAAAGACAAACTTTGAATACTTTGGTTTAAAAGTATCATGTATTAACTTCAAACGGTAACTACATATTTTATAATCAAGTGAAAAACAGCACAAGTTTGCAAATACAAGCGGATGTCAACTCTGCAGCATAAATACCATTTTGGGTGGTGGATGACATATTTGGGGACTCTCTCCAGATCCCAGGTTTCACTCAGTATGCAACAGATAGAAACCAGTAGCATCCTATTAAAACACTTTTAATACCTGTCCCAATTTTCAGACTTCATTTTGTCTCACATTTTTGTTTTCAAATGCTGGGAGGTATGCTTTTTATTTATACAGCAGATCATCATCATCATCATCATCACCATTTATTTATATAGCGCCACTAATTCCGCAGCGCTGTACAGAGAACTCACTCACATCAGTCCCTGCCCCATTGGGGCTTACAGTCTAAATTCACTAACACACACACAAAGACTAGGGTCAATTTGTTAGCAGCCAATTAACCTACCAGTATGTTTTTGGAGTGTGGGAGGAAACCGGAGCACCCGGAGGAAACCCACGCAAACACGGGGAGAACATACAAACTCCTCACAGATAAGGCAATGGACAGGAATTGAACTCATGACCCCAGTGCTGTAAGGCAGAAGTGCTAACCACTTAGCCACCATGCTGGCCAGATCATGAGGTAATCAATGTTTCTGTCCATTTCAAACATTTTTAATCTTCAGATGTAAATCCCATTGCATGCCACATCTTGCGCGAAATTGCTCTCTGCATGCTCAGAAACAAACTTTACACCAGTGAAGGCAATTTCATCCAATTTATGTCCATATGCAAGTGACACTTCTGACTGCCTGACTTGAAGGGCGAAATGGAGGTGGAGTGAGGATGGGAAGGGGAAGGGGAAGAGGCACGAAGGCAATGTACTGTAAGGGAGATCTGGGCATCTGTTAGGTACATGTTTTATAGCTGTATCACTTGCACCAGCTGCTGGGCAGGTGATGACTCTTAGTGATGACTGACACGTATACAGGCCAGAACATGTTTTTGCAAGAACAATAATAAAAATGCATTATATTTACAGCACGCATTAAGAACATCCTAAATTATGTACTTCATATAAAAAGGGTTTTAAAAAGTATTTTTTTTAGTTTTTTTTATAATTTTTTATTGATGATTATATTATTTACAGTTGTAAATTAATTTTCCGAAATCTGTGTTTTCTTACATGTTCTGATAGGACTTTATATTGCATATATGGATGCGTGTATCCTGCAGTGTTTACTTTCTGTCTGCATATGGCAAGTAACATATAGCCAGAGTGTACTTATACCCATGTTCAAATGGAAACGTTTCTTGAGGTCTGCTTGTACTTGAACATGGGTGGACGTGCATTCAAGTTGTAACCGATTTTTCTTAAGTGCAATTTGTGTTCACACTATGTTCGAAGATGAATCAGGCCCATAATCTAGAAGGCTAGGACTGATAAATCTAACATAGGTACCAATGGGGAACATTTATGAAAACTTATTCAAAAGGAAATAGTTTGATATGGGCAAAATCAGCTATCAAATTATTTAAGTTATCTAGACTTTCAACAAAGCAGAATAAAAATGACAGCAAAGGTTAAATTGGTTGTTATGAATAATACAACCTTTTCCCTGCATGTGCTTTAAAAACCTTTTTACAGCATCCATAGTTCTTGGTCCAACAATTTTGGTAAAGCTCCATCTCAGTAAAAAAACAAGTGAACTGAATTTACTTTCCTAAACCTGGAATTATGGTGGTATAGTGGCTATAACTCACTATTCATGCAGATGACATAGATTACCCTTACTTCACACAGGTTTTCCAAAGAGATCATTTTGATTGTTTTAATCAAGTATATTAAACATTTCCAAACATACATACATCCACTCTGTTTGTTCATGCTGGTAGATTAATGTTTATACAATCCAATATAAGGTCCAAAAAATCAATATTAAGACCACCAACATTTTTTTTAGATTGAACATATATGGGATGCTGGTTGAAATTAGTATATTTTTATATTATTATTATTATTATTATTATTATTATTATTATTATTATAATTAACTTCACAGACTATAATGTCTTTTCTCATTTCTCTGTGACAAGCTACCACAACACATCCTTGCGAAACAAACAAATTGTATAAGTGTAAGCATCTGAAAACTGTATAAGTTTCAACACAAGTAAAAATGAGAGTTCTGTGTCCATGATCTATTTGTCACCCTTAAATGACTGAAGTTGTCATTAGATTGTACGCTCCTCTGAGCAGGGCCATCTCTCCTCCTGTTTCCACCACTTCTAACTCTGCTCTCCAGCTACTTAGCCCTCCTCCTCAAAGGTCCTCCACCCCACGTCCACTTTCGCTCCCTCCTCCCCCCTGGGGGTCTCCCTGTCTTCCGCGCCCCCCTTCTTGGGCCCCGTCGTTTTCGGATCCTCCCTCCTCCTTCCCCGCCCTCTCTAGCTGTGCATTGAGCGTACTGAGTTGCTGTGTTTACTGTACTGTGCTGTCTCCCATTGTATTGTGATTTTGTTTGTCTCTGTACGGCGCTGCGGATGCCTTGTAGCGCCTTATAAATAAATATTAATAATAATAATTGTCATATTAACCAATACTCTGATAGACTAAATGACCTAAAATGTAAATAGGAAATAAATACATAACTCACATTAGAATATCTACGAGAGCACTTCTGAACTGTTCACGGTCTCTCTTTGGGTGAGAATAACTCTTTTGTGTCATTAGAGTAGAAGGTCCAGCTGAAACATCATCATATTTTGCTGATCCACGCTTCGGAAAACTGGAGTTCATGATTTTGCTTTTCTTGTGTTGTGGGATGACGAAGAGTCCTAAAACATAACTCACATGAAGTTTTTACATTTCCTAATACATAAATAATACATTTTCTAGACCCTAACTATAGACATGTTCTCCATAAACCCCGGCAAAGAAATGTATGAAACTCCTACCATAAAGGAGCCTATGAGCCTAAATAGACCCATGGAACAGCATATTTATGATCACGGCTATGTCCACAAAGAGAGGTGTACAGGTACCTGAAAGGCACCAGTGCAACACAATAGAAAAAGAAAATCTATGATGGTTGCAGCTAATGAAAAACATTGGGTAAAAACTGTGACTGGCAATTAGTAGGTTTTTTTTATGTTATAATTGTCTTCACAGCCTGTAATGTCGTTTTTCTTTTCTCTGTGAGTTTTTTCGTTCATTCAGAAAAATCATAGAACCTCTGCACATATTTATATTGAGTGCGAACACTACAAGAGAATCTTTTTTTCCCTTTTATTGTAAAGACTGCAATTCCAATAATTTCTCTTAGTGTAGCACCTTCTGCATTAGTTATCATCAATTAAAAATAGAGTCCATGAAGTCAATTGGAATTTTATTACAGAACAAGTAATAATTATAGGTAATTGGAGTTTTAATACAGAACAACTAATATTTATAGGTGAATTATTAAGTGCCCCGATTACAAGAGAACCTTTTTTTATTTTTATTTTAAAGATTGTGCTCTCAGTTCATGTTGACCATTTTGAATTATTATTTTGCCTTTTTTCTTCTTGCTTTTGGCCTCTATTTATGATAAAGAGAAAAGCCCTATCTTCATTTAAATCTTTCTTTCTTCTCCCTAAACTAGATGATGTCGTAGTCGAAGGCAGTGAAGGGCGAATATTCTGATGCAGCACCAATGTTGGACCTCATTGATGACATGCACTGGTTGTACACTGCAAAACATTTTTGCATTTACACTGTTGCACTTAGACTATCCACCCTGCAATACCAGAGTGTGGATCATACAGGCAAGAAGTGGAAGATGCAACACTACCATTATTACATAGTGCAATACAATTGTTAAACAATAGCTGTGACTAAAATAATACAATTGAATAATAACCAAAATCTCCAACACCCAGCCAGTACATAGAGATTTGCCACAACATCCTACAGTCTATTTAAGGAAAACTGCTATAGATTCTATGTAAGTTTTTTAGCCAGACCAAGTTGGAGCTAGAAAAGCAGTTTCCCAGGCAACCTGCAAGGATGGTATACCAGTATGCTGCAAGTAGATCATTTGTTCTACCAAGCTGTAAGAGGCATATGGATCAATATTAATCAATTCGGAAATACACTATAAGCCCTATATATGGTAACAGGGCCATGCTGTAGCTTTAGATTGTCTGGCCAAGATGTTATTTAACAAATGTACATTGTACATTGGGAGTGCATTAGGTCCAGCCAAGTTGTATTTTCCTATTTCAATAGCAATCACAAAGTGTCTGGCCAAGCTGTATATTGTGTCTGGCCAAGTTGTAAATGGTACTTGGCCAAGTTGTTTCTGAAGACTGCTACTGTTGCAGTTGCTGGAGTGATGATGTACTCAGGTCCTCCGGATCTCTCCAATCTCAACTCCCCAACCAAGCTGTTAACAACACAGACTTACAGTAATACATTCTCTGGCAAAGTTGTATTCTGCTCCAATGTATTGAAAATCTTGGCCGCTTGGCCATAGGCTATCTTCCACCATGACAGGGATCTGAATCCTAGTCTCCCTACTCCTGAGGGCTCACTAGGCAGACAGATCCTGAAGTTACTCCTGATGGAGTACAGGAACAGGACATTCAGCACTCTGTGCAACTGAGACTCAGAGTTGAAAAAGCTGAGATGGAGCTGGTAGGAGATTTACAACACCATGCCCTTTCCGATCCAAAAACAGCATGGGACCCCTTGCAGAATTTTTTTAAACCGTATAGAAATCTCACGAGTGGAACTTCACCCTTTATCCTAAGTTCACATTGAATGCCTCAGGCCAGAAAGTTGGCTGGAGAAGGGAGTTGAGGGTAAACAGCACTACGTTCGTTCCCCCCCCCCCTGTTGCGTTGGAGTACACGTGTCTGGTATAGTCCAGAGGAGAATAACAGCTGCTTAAACTTGTTGGTTGATGAAGAGGGCTGACATGGATAATTAACAGATCCTCCCTGTTTTAACCTTTTAAATGGTTATGTGACATGGAAGGGGCTCCAGCTGATCAGGGATGGAATCCAGTCATAATTTCTGTGAGACACATGGAACATGGGAGGGTTTACATAACAATCATATTATTATATGAAGCCAGGTGGGAGATATGTGGTATTACAATCCACATTGGTGAGAAATCCACCTTCCCCAGCTGAACCAGATGCAGTCCTATGTCCATAACAAAGATGGGGTTGCAACACAAATGAGGAGTGATAACCAAGTTGTCCCTTAACATGAGATGCATGGGTAAATACGGTGTTCATAAGAATAAAGTACAGGCGATAACATCTTTCAACAATGAGTGACAGACGGGGGGTAGGAGGTGTTATTTGTTTCGTCACATTCTCCAATAAAGATAATGTACTAGGAAGGTGAGGTACTATGTACTGCTCCACATGATTCCAAACAATCTTATTCAACTGTGGGGAAACAAGGTATTAATATCCCCTCAACCTGTCTGCACCTCGTTTCTCCCAAAATGCGGACTATAAAAACATATAATTTTTCTAGCCCTCTGGTTCCCAGTATATGTCACTCATATTTAAGCTTGTATAAATTATATTTTGAAAGTAGTTAAAATGTCTGCCAGCATGGTTTGTTATCTTACAGACTAGCCCATTGTGTCAGCCTATGAAAAATTATTATTGTCCACCAGTCCTGTATAAATGTACATCACACCAGGGGGTCTTTTGTCTTTGTTTAGCTGTGAGCTCTATGTTTAATTACAGAGGACTGTATTGTGTATTTAAACTTAAATGTGTCTGGATTGTGATCTCTCCTGTTTAAACAAACTCTGATGTATAGCGCCAAAGAACAATACCTGCCCCTACTTAAATCAGGAGTGACTCATCTGCTATCCCTTTGTCTGCATATTTATCTGTGAAAAGGTAAACACAGAAAAGGACTAATCAGGCGGGTCCTGAAATTGCTGATGAGGTCATTTTTGGGCTTAAGAGAGAGCTACAGAGGACAGCAAATGGGCATTCACTACCAAGTCAGGCTGGCGTTGAGATATAGATCTCTGCCCCTGACAGGAGAGGGACCATTGGTCCCTGGAGTACTGCCGTTGACCTGATCTACCTCTCCAGGGCTTGGGGAGCTAGGTGTCCACTGAAAGTGAAGTGACAGTGACTCAAGGCCACTACCTTTGCTGGAAGCCTTAAAGGAGAGAGGGGGATAAGCTTGGATCGATAGACAGCAGTCCCTGAAAGTGACAAGGATACTGATGAGGTGTTATCATTATACCCTGTATGTTGTCTGTGCCAGACTGTAGTGTTATTGTTGCAAGTGATTTTCAATATTTTTAAATTTACATACAAAATAAAATCATTACAAAAAATCATTACAAGGTGGTACAGTCAACCTAACCTTCCAATTAAATACGTGCTAGTGATGCCAACAGACACTGGAAACAAGAGTCAAAAGGAAAGAAAATAAAGTGTATATAGGGGCATTCTGTTATATATATGGATAGTATTAAAAATTATAATCTTTATTGATAAATTTAAGATTTCATATTATCCTGTTTCGTGAAAAAAAACATGCAAAATATTACAAACAAAGGGAAAGAGAAATTGGTGAGAAATTAAAATTATAGATAAACTACAATAACTCTGTTGTCACTTAAAGTGTATTAGTAAATAATAACTTTTATTATTTTCTCTTGTGTTTATTATTGTTCTTTAAATAAATACACTAAGAATAACATCTCCTTTTTTAGTTATAATAGTAGTAGGTTTGAATGTATTTAAACCTTGATTAATAATTACCATACATATATAGCCACAATTGAATACCAAGGAATGGATAAGTGACCTCTGTTGGTGGTCATAACTATACCTATTGGACATATAAATGAACTATGAATTAGATCCATTCCTTTCCCCAGAGTACTCCTGTCCCAAGAATAGATCGATAGTAATGGTGTTCTGTGGGACAACCCTGTCTATTATGGCAAACTGTCTGTCAACTCAATTCTTACGAAGTCTGTATAATAAATAAACTATATAACTATTCACTCTGCTTCCTATGAGCAAAATAGACAGCTAAGAGCAATTAATGTCAGTAATTGGAATACGGCTGATGGTGCCGAATCCATATAGGGGAGAGTGGCTGGTATAGACGTACTTTTCCCAACAACTTTTCCTACAACTAAAGCTTTAACAAGGCCTCGTTAAAGCTACTTATGCAAAACGTGCGACAGTATTTCTCTGTTGTCCATCCTTATTAATCTAAGTTGTAGGGTAAGTACCTCTACACCAGCCACTCTCCCTTATATGGATTGTTGTCTGTCCTTACTAATCTAATTAGTTGTAGAGTGCCCCTAGATACACTTTCTTTTCTTTTCTTTTGGCTCTTGTATTATATTTGGTGATAGGGTGCACCTCGCAGACATTATTGATATATCCTGAGTAATCTGAATCATATATAGGAACTTATTTAGGGATGTCAATTATTTAAACACCAAGGGGTATATTTACTAAACTGCGGGTTTGAAAAAGTGGAGATGCTGCCTATAGCAACCAATCAGAATCTAGTTATCATTTATTTAGCACATTCTACAAAATGACAGCTAGAATCTGATTGGTTGCTATAGGCAACATCTCCACTTTTTCAAAACCTGCAGTTTAGTAAATCTAGCCCCAAGTGTGGTTGCTATAGCCTCTTTTCTAGACACTGGAAACCTCTAAACATATTTGGTGGATGTGTTCTTAGGTTTCCACATTATGTAGAGATGTAATTAAGATATCTAAAGAATATTAGGTGATGGGATCCCGGCTGATCCTGAGTTTTCAATCACAAATACCCTGATATTCCAGATATAAAAAGTCTCCCTTATAGCATTTGAACAATCCAGCTAAAGCAGTCATCCAGGTTTGCTGGAAGTCATCCACACCACCATCTATCAGCATTTAATGGATGTAATAGGTTTAATATAATTGCTTTTTATATTGTATTGGAAGACATTACAATGGCTGCACTGGATCTTAATGCAGAGTTTATGTATGGTTCTACAAGGAAGAATTAAAATCAAATTATAAGTCATATATAAATCCCCAGCTTACTCTCATCCCAGGAAACATGACATTCATCTTGGACAGACCTGGCCAACCTGTGGCTCTCCAGGTGTGAAACTACAAGTCCCAGCATGATCTGCCAGCAGATAGCCAGCCGATAGCTGACAAGGCATGGGACTTGTAGTTTCACAACATTTGGAGAGCCACAGAGAGCCAGGTTTGATCTAGGTTGAGGTAAGTAAAACAGGGAATAGCAGCAGGTTAATCTGACATTATTGTAGCTAGGACAATACGATTTCCCTTCTAAACATACTTAAATCTACCCAATAGCAGTATTTGGAAACCAAAGTAGATTTAAAATATACCCTTGCTTATGGACACCATTTCTTTCCCTTTCCGCATACCTTTTTCCCCGTACATTTATTTTAGTCTGAACTTTTATTATAATTTTATTTGTGTTAGCTTTTGAATAATTTAACTTTTTTAAAAATATATCAACGAGAATGGTTGGAAAGTATTCTGAGCTGGAAAATGTTATGCTCATTGTTATGTACTGGTTTCCAATGAACAATGTACTTCTATACTGAAGTGTAAGTGGAAAGCACAAAATATGTAGCATTAAAAAGAATAGGAAAAGAACCAGTCTTCACTAGCACAGAGCTGTTAAGTGGACATTGACATGCACCCCTCTACACAGCAAGGAACGCCCCTAAAAACATGCCCTCTCAATCACTTTATCTTATTTCAATAATCTTACTCTGCAAAATTACATTTCATGTTTATACTTTTCTGTAAAACTCGATCGAACTCCATCCACTGGCCTTTGCAAACTGTTGCTCCTTCCCTAATGCCACAATCAAGCAATATGAACTATGCACTCTGCTGGAAATCTAGGCACACTTGCGCAAATTGAGCTTTGGAAATAAGGTCCTAAATTTGTAATTAAGGAGATCCATGAACATGTATCTCCATCAACAGCTACAATTGCTATTCCACTTCCTTACTTATCAAGTGTTTACCCCACCTCGTACATTTGGGTAGGGTCATCTTTACCTTCTGTTTCATGTAATTTTATGTTGTTAGTATGACAATCCCCCAATGTACAGCACTCATGCAGCTAAAGGAAGTGACCAATGCAATTTCCAGTTTTACCAGGATTAAATCCCCAGCAGAGTAGTAACACATATGTTGAAGAACTGGCCCCTAAACTACATAACATATATAATCTGGCATATGAATGTGGTAGGTTACCACTCTCCATGGTGGAAGTCTTCATAATATTCATTTTGATATTTTGAAACCTGGGAAGAATCCTAGAAAACAAAGAGTTTTACACGCCCATAACTTTGATTAATGTAGGTATGAAAATCTTACCTAAGGTCACTTAGCTGAAGAAAGTGTTCACATGCATTATCCATAAAGCCAATGAATCAATTTTTATTTTGATCTTCACGATGTCTCCTGAACAAAATTGCCTTATAATGGTTCAATGGTGCATGCATACGACTCTGAGCCTTTTCCATTAAAAAAAGGATAACTAAACTGGTATACTCAGTCTCTCCGTTCCTCATTGCCATATCTATTGAACCCCTGGTAATATTGATTAGGCAATCTAAACAGTTACATGTTTTACTTTTAAGGAAGGTATCACTGTATGCTGATGATTTGCTGGTGTATTTTAAGAAGTCTGGTGGCTAGGTCTGGGGTTTCCCTGGTTTTAAAATTAACTGGAGTATGTCCCTAATTATTCTTATAGACATTTATGCATTAGTCTCAATACCACATTCTATGCAACTTACTCCAGTGTCATCTTACATATTTAGAGAAATGGGTTCTCATCCAAACTGGATAGGTAAATACCTCAGGCCCTTAGAGTAATGTGTGGCTTTGCCCTCCCAAATATCTTCTTGTACTTCCAAGCATACTTAATGGTGTACTTGCCGAGGTGGATATGTTCACTTCCTGATAAATCAGATGTCACCCTGGCTGTGCAGTATTTTCAAGTTATGAAGCTCTAAGAAATTAATTTTATAGATATTGGAGGGTATAAGCAATGCTAGTCACTAGCCTGATAAATTTCTCTTTCAGAGTACCGAGAATTGTTCTAAATCTGTTTCCTGTTGAAGACATTAATATTTTTCCCAATAATGGCTAAATCCTAGAGATGGGGAGCTTTCAGATATCCCTGAGGGGCAATTTGGGGTGAGATATTGAGTTAATATACCTACACCAGGTAATTGTTGAACCTTTTTGAAGCCTTTTGAACAATTTCAATTTGAATATACAACAACATACAAGAGCCTGATATTACCTTGCTAAATTGGATTAGATCTTGTTACCCTGGATTAATTCATTTCACCATTGACAATTGCAGAAACTGTCATTAATCTCTATTCTCGGATAACTGATTATTGGAATTAATGAATGAGTAAGAGATATGAGTGTAAGTGTTTATGAGGGTGATTCGGTTTCGTTGTCTAAGATTTGTTTCTTTTTTTTTTGTACAGTGTTTTTTGGTTGTTTTTTTTTTAAAAAACAAAATGTTACTAAAAAAATACATTAATATACATTATTACATATACTATTACTAATAAATATAAACACTAAAACATAGACAAAGCAATACATTTTATGGAACTTACTAGGTGTGAAGCTGTAAGGTTCATGGACATCTTTTGGTTCATCTTCCTTATGGTCTCTTAGAAGAAAAGAATTTGAGGTTCTCTTCCACACAGGCTTGGAGCTCACCTAAAAATGTACTGAAATGTCAGCTCACTGTGTTCTGCTTTTTCCTACTCCACAACTTTAAAGGATTTTGAACTTTTGAAAATACTTGACCAATTAAAACCAAAGAGCTACTGCTACTCTAATACTGTACTGGCAGGCATGTCACATAGAGTTGTGTTTCTCGATTCCACTGGAAGTGCTCTTCAGATTAGTGCTTTGTTAGCTTTCACTCATACTTCCAGGATGGAATGCAATGTGAGCTAACCTCACTGACAATTATCACATAGGCAAACCGAGAGGGGGTTTCCTACTGCCTGAAAACCCCCCTCCAAGCCTGGGGCACTGTATAATTGAGGTGGCTGGACCCTGCTCCCGCTTCACACAGCTCTGCTTGAAAAAGGAGAGCTGCGTGCACCTAACAGTAGTGCATGCAGCATTGCCCATGTATATTATGGGGATAGGAAGAGTTGGAGAGCAGCCAAGCACTGTCTAAAATTATAGCCACACCCCCATGTACACTGGTCACGCCCACTGGTGGCATGGTGTGGAAACCCCCCCCTCTACAAATCCTGCATTTGCCCCTGCATCATGGTTACTGATCCTAATGTGTGCATGTCTTGCTGTTCAGACAAAACAGCACAAATAAACTGTGGGTTAGAGAACAGCATTTTAGATGGACCAACACCTTTTACTTCTGCTTGTCTGATAACTGAACAATATTCTGATAACTGAACAATATTCAGAGCGGTTTTCTCAACTATTGTGGAACGTGGTGTAGGCAAAATATGGCAATACGTTCATCTGAACGAGTCCTAAGGGTGTCTTTCTGGAGTTTTGATGCAATCTGCTGTTTTAATTGCTGCTCATAAAAATGAAATAAATACCAGGTTCCTATGGAGGATTTTCGCTAAACACAGAAAGAAGCTTTGTACCACTACCCTGAGATAATTTACTTATAGAATGATGCAACGTACAACTGTACATAGCCATTGTTTTGATTGTAAAATGGGTGACTGACAAAGATAAAATATAGAGATATTTTATTATCTGCTAGTAAATGAGAAGCGCAACCTCAGGTGTGTGTGTCACTAGCCCTAACTGTAGACATGACTACCAAGAATGTTCCTTTTAATTAGAAGAAAACCAGAGATATAAAGACATTACAGCAGTTATTTGCAAGCTCCAGATTTTTTTAAATACAAGAATATCTTTTTTATTTGCAATTGTAATTGAACAACAAGTATACACAAGAGTCATTTCCAGATTTTTTTCCCCCACTTTACTCAGCATTGCAGAAAACAATTATTACTTTACTATCAATTTGTCATAGAATATGTTACTGTTAACATTTTCAAATGTTTCTCATCTACGACAATGCCCCAGCTGTTTTCACATACTGCCACACTGGATACAAGCTACTGTGTTGCAGTTCTACTTGTGATTATATGGGTGGGATTACATACAAATAGGCTATGTTTTTAAAAAATGCATACAAGGAAATCAACATTGGTGAGAGGTGCCTTTTATGTGGACAGGCCTTTCTTGAGAGATAGAACTACAGTATGGGTGTTCCCAATAGCAAAACTAGTCCTAAATTATCCTGAAGTCATTTTACTTTTGTGTGTTAATGTTTCAATTTGTACTTGCTGAAGAAATAAATAATTGTATGTTAATATGCAATGGCAGATTTAAAATAAATAAGTAAATATATAAATAAAAAAAAAGTTAGAGAGGCTTTTAGATGGAAGCAATGCAAAAAAACCACAATGGGAATAATAATGAAAAACATTCAAGGAATATTACCTGAGGATGCTGTAGTAAAAATCTTAAAGGAGTCTTTGGGGCTTTATTTTTGTTGTAAATTGCAGGCTGTTGAAATAACAGATTACAACTCAAATTACAATAATTATTATAACAAAAAATTGTGTGCTCCATATTTTATGTAAATGCATACAAATAATACAATGTGTTATATTTTAATTTCAAAATTGATGTTGTGAATTACAAAACAATGTTGGGCCACAGATTCCTTGGGTTACAAAATAGTTTACAAATAGTTTTTGTACCAGAAAATCAATATTGTGTAAAATAATTTTGGTAACAAATAACAAATTAAAATATCCTAATCATGTTTTTAAAACACTTTTTTTTATATAAAAAAAAAACTATACTAACTTACAACAGAAATTTATCTAGTTTGGAGAAATCAAACACACTTGCAACTCTGTACTAACCACAACTGTACAATATCGTCAAATACTGTATTGCTTTGATTCTAAGACGCACCTTTTTCTCCATATAAATATCTCTAAAACCGGGATGCGTCTTAGAATTACAGATGCGTATTTTATTTTATTCATAGGACTCATTCTTAGTGTGCGTCTTATAATCAATGGCATCTTAGAATCTAAGAAATATAGTAAATATTATTACAGACATTTTCCAACTTTCCCAGAATGTCTGGGGGAACCCCAAATATCAGGGCATTCTCCTGGACTCCCTGAGAAAGCAGGCCACCCTCCCGCATCCCATGTCACTCAGTTGAACAGTGGGCAGGGCCATTGACATTGCTGGCAAATAACCCCTTTGATTTATAAACTACAATATAATATTCAAAGCACATCAAGTATATAGATTAGGTTAACATACAATTTAGTATTTGTAGCACATCCTTTTCCAATTGTAAAACTTTGTCCATCCTATGAAATCTGTATTAAATATATATTATGCTGTTAGTAAAGGGAAAAAAGAGAAATAATATGGAGTAATAAGCAGTATAGTAAGCAATTATCTAACACATATATGCTTCAATAAATATATAAAGTACAACAACTGAGTTAAGGCTACTTTTTGAAAATTGAAATAAAGCACATCAAAAAGGACCCTAATTACATTTCGATATATAAATCACAAATAATTTACCTGCTCCATACTGAGGCTAAAAGTTATCTAAGACATAAGTAATCTTATGACTGTAGTTCGAGGACTGCGGCACCTGCTGTTGATAGCTAGTTGCTAGGTGACTTGCACTTAAACGTGGCTTATTTACAACAGAGACATAACTAACGCGATTTCTCCAGCATTATAAGTTGCTCTTTTCGGTGGTCCTTGTAGTCCCTCTAGTTCCTACTGCTATTTTGATAGTTCTTGAGAATCGCAGCTTTACACCACTTGTCCGCACGTGAAGCGTCTCCAGCAGTGTGTGAGACAGAAAGCCGTTGCTATAGAAGCTGTGAATTGCTACGGAAGGGAGGAGCAAGGCTCAATAACCACCTAACATCACTGTGGTTTTGGGGCTCTGCCTGTAAGAACGTTCGCCGCCATATTTCTTTAGGATTAGTGATAAAGTGCGTAACCGAAATACTGTATATGTTGAATATTTACCTACAGTAGTGGGAGTTAACATCCGAGTGGGAAGTGGACAACATTCACATTTCAGCCATCATATTTACCTTCTTACGATTGGGAGGCACCACAAAACCGTAGTTGCTAACTGCCTCTAATGTCCAGGACTAGGGGGCATATTTAACAAATCACAGTAGTGCACTATTGTGCACTTACCGTGGAATTAAAGTCCCGATGTGCCCTCCGCAAATTTATTAAAGGTGCATCGCAGCAGATATCATGGATATCTGCTGCTTTGCACTCCTGATCGTTTTTGCGAGCAGTCACCATTCAACAGAATGGTGACTGCTCCTGGCCGCAATCTAACAAGTCCCGAAAAATGTTTTTTTTCGGGAACTTGTCTTGATAATGTAAGCTGGCGTACATCATTCGAATTGAAGAAATCCACTGCTGTCAGCTCTGCTCCGACGAGCAGAGCTGGACAGCGCATGTGTGGAGGGATCACATGATCCCTCCCTGTCACTCAGCGCGCGCTCTCGTTGCAGAGACAGAGTTGGGACTTTGTGCGCATGTGCACTGCACATGCGCAATTGAAGGAAGGATAGGAGATCCCGAGACAGCGCGTCCGAAGAGGAAGGTAAGTGTGATTTTTTCTATCACAGAAACAGCAGTTTTTCGGAACTGCTGTTTCTGTGTTCCCTTTTTAATAAATGTGAGAAATAGTTCAATCCTTATCCTTGCGATAAGGATTGATAACTATTTCTCACTTTTGCCGAATAATGATAAATGTGCCCCTAGGAGTCCTAGTCCTGGACATTAGAGGCAGTTAGCAACTACGGTACGGTTTTGTGGTGCCTCCGAATCGTAAGAAGGTAAATATGATGACTGAAATGTGAATACTGTCCTGGACAGTACCAGTTTTTAAAGATTTGTACATACAAAGTGTTTTCCTTAGAAATTTACCTGCTTTTTTAAGTATTAAACAACTAAACGGTACTTTCCTGTTAACTAAACCATAAAATTCCCCATTTTTTTTATTCCGGACTTTACAAGGAGAATTATCAAATATGAATATTTAAAATACAACGAAGTTATTATTAAATGGCAATTAATTTGAAGTTGAGTTTATTATTTATTTTATTATTTATTTAAACACAAAATAAAAAAATGGTTCAAAGTGTACCTGGAAGTTGTTTTAAATGTTTGCAACTATGCAGAACTAGAGTTTTTTTTTTTCATTTTAATAGCCTTTATTTAAAGCTTGGGGTAAGGAGACAGGCACCACAGTGGGAATATCGGGCTAACCTTCAATCAGGGGGCAAATTGGGCTACATCAGCCCACCCAGTTTATTAAATGCCGTCCCGGTGTCCGGGTCCAGAATTGTTTTGTGACCAAAGAGGGAAGGGGAAGCTGCCCACAGGAAGTATGAAACAGCTGGGGACCTTGACAGGTCACAAAGTAGTGGAAAGGGTTAATAACGGGAGGGACTGGACTCTAAGATCAGGAGGTGGAATTTGATTATTGACTGACCATTGTCCCAGCATGTTTCAAAACCAGATTTTGATGGCAGAGAAGCAGCAGGTGGGCTACTGCTGAGGTCATATTCTACCTCCACCCCTGTTACCAGCCAGAGTCCAGTCACCACCAATGAAAGGGATCATGGTCCGGGGAGTTCGACTAGAGAGAGGGCAAGATCAGGGATTTTTGAAGAGAGTTTTAAAGGGAACCCTTGAGAGACATTGTGGTTGTGTGGTGGCCGAGAATTGATGGGATTTCCTTCCCTTACCTTGTCCTCCAGACACGATTCAGGTTCTTTTTTATTTGCCTAACACCTACCATGTTGCTCTCGTTCTTCTGCTGCACAGTAAAGTGACATGGGGGGGTGGTTAGATTCCACCTGGGTAACTTTACTTTTCTGTGGTCTGAGAGCCATGTACACAGTTGGCCACACCAACAGTGCTGCACTCTATCCAATGACCCTGTAGGGACCAAGTGAACACACCTATCCCAATCACCCAATCACAGCCCCCGCTTTTCTTGTGAGACAGGCAAGGCTCCTTCTGTTAGACCTCTTAGGGTCTTAGAACAAAGGACAATCCACGGTGCAGGCTGCACAGTAGAACCTCTCACCTTGTGTCCAGTGTCTAGGAAAAAATGGTCTGGGATTGGGGTCTGCCTGTTGAGGGTGGTGAATTTCTACCTGGCCCTTTACCCGTAGATCCCTGCATTACTCCCACACCCTGTGTTCCCCCCTGAAAGCTCCCTGCGGCCACACTGTTATCCAGCACTGCAGCAGTGGTCTCTGGGAAATGAGGGACAACACACGACATACCATCTCCTTGTCCTGTCTCCCAATCAATCTGACTCTTGTCCCTGTGACATGATACCTGTTTTCGACTTTCCTTTGTAGGAACAGGGTTAAGTCTGGAGATAACCTCCCACAATAATCTCTTCTCTATCCCTACCTCAGTCTCTTCTTGGGGTCTAAGTGAGAAAGCACCATTCTTTCCCCTAGACTCAGGTTTTGGGAAACCCACTAATTTTTGTACAGACGGGTACACACTTATCTCCTAGTACTACCTCCCTGTTAAGCTGTTTCTCCACATTTTGCCACACTATTCCTTCTCCACCAGGCTTAGTATAGAAAGGTTTAAGCTGAGGCCCATCTGCCTATGATCCTCTCACATCTGTCTTCACCAGAACCTCTAGAGAACTAGCTGATCTACCCACCTTCTCCCTCTTAAGCTCCAGTAAGTGGGACCTCCCCATTGTCCACTACAGTTTTGGGCCATGCTGGTTCAGATAGATACACAATTTTCCTCTGCCCTTCCTCGCAGTCACATGTTGCCCTTACTTCAGTAAACATTACCTGTGGACACACTCGGTTAATTCCTTAATGCATCTGACTTAATAACAGCCTCAGCTGCCACAGATTGAACAAGTATTACCCAAATCAGTATAATGTGCAGCATTGATAACATTATTGCCCGCTTCACTTATCTCAGTACAGGGAGTCTGTAAAGGGACAGGGTTGGATTTCAAGACAACACAATTTACCATATTGTAATCAGACAAATCTATCATTGCAGGAACTGGAGGAAGGGGGATTGGAGAGACTGATTCAGGGTCAGTGTTACCTTCTGACAGCCCCCTTCCCTCCTCCTCAGGGAATGACTCTAGGATATTGTCACCTTCTGGTGGCAGCCTTCCTCCCTCCCCCTCAGGGGTTAATTCTGAGGACCTGCATTGCACTGCTTGTTGGCTTGTGAACACTGACACTTCAGACAGTTTACACATTTCAGGTACAATAAGACATACATATTCCCTGTCACACCCTAGTTTACACATTTCAGGTACAATTGAACATACATTTTCCCTGTCACATCCTGGTACCTGGTTAATTTCAGAGTCCACAACATCACTGCTAGCAACAAAATGAGCTAACATCCTGCCTAAATCAGTTCCAAGCAAAACATTTGAAGGAATATTGTCTGATACCCCTACTTCCCTTAGACCTCTTCCAACACCCCAGTCAAGATAAATATTGACTGGGGTGTAGGCACAGTAAGATGAATTCCACCCACCCCTTGCACCAAAATAAATTTTCCTGGAATGAAGTCCTTAACCCCACCAGGTTGAAATAATGATTTCAGGGACATAGGTCGCAAACTTAAGGCAAGGACATCCAAGGTAGTATTTTCGGAAATACTACCTGTGCCACGCGCTAGTCCAGGGAGGCAGCGGGAGATTAGGGAGGTTAATGCGTGGCTAAAAGATTGGTGTAGGAAGGAGGGTTTTGGATTCTTAGAGCACTGGGCTGATTTCTCGGTCAGTTGCCATCTTTATTGTCGTGATGGATTGCACCTGAATGAGGAGGGGGCTGCAGTGCTAGGGGAGAGGATGGTTAGAAGGTTGGAGGAGATTTTAAACTAGGCTCCAGGGGGCAAGCAAGTATTTATGGGATAGACATTGAGAGTAGTAAGGAGGAATTTAACAAGAGTCAAGGGGGTGGAGAGGGGGGAAATGGAAGCATAGCCGATAAGGAGAGGCCCTTTTTAAAGCAAAAATAAATACCTAAGGGAGGCAATAGACTTAAGTGTATGCTTGCAAATGCAAGAAGCCTGACAGGTAAAATGGGGGAGTTAGAACTAGTAGCAAAGTATTCAGGAAGTTATATACGAGAATATTGGTGATAATATAGAGGCATTGTGGGTGGAAATATCCAGCGGAGGAAAAATTCAGAGAAGTTGCTGATAGGGATATGCTATAAACCACCAGATATTAGTACGATTGAGGAAGCCCAACTTCTACAGCAAATTGAAAAGGCTACACAACTAGGTCAAATTTTAAATATGGGGGATTTTAATTATCCGGACATTTATTGGAGTACTGAGACCTGCGGTACAGCTAGGGGAAATAGGGTTCTGAGCACGCTAAAAGACCATTACATGTCCCAAATAGTAGAGGAACCAACTAGGAACCGGACTATACTGGACCTAGTAATAACAAACAATGTAGACGTAATATCAAATATTCAAGTAAAGGAGCACTTGGGAAACAGTGATCATAATATGGTCTCATTTGAAATTAGTTTCCAGAAGCAACGGTATAAGGGATCAACTAGGACTTTAAACTTTAGAAAGGCAAATTTTAATATGCTAAAGGAGTCTATAAAGATCATAGACTGGGACAAAGCCTTTGAAGGGAAAAATACGGAAGAAAAGTGGGCTGTCTTTAAAATGTTAATGGAAACATGCGCGTATAATTTCATTCCTATGGGAAATAAATGTAAAAGAATTAAGTCTAAACCAATGTGGCTAAATGCAAAGTGGAATTATCGGCGCTTCTCTTAATGCAAGAACTCCTGCTGCTGAAAAAATATACATACAATACTCAAAAAAGTAATCAGCGCACGGTGAACTGAAGCATACAATATGGCACTAAATAAATAAATGCACGTGAAGATGTTTATAGCCCTTTTCTGATAAAGTGTCAAAAATAGACATATTTTACTGATACTGCAGCGTATCAATGAATTTTATATTGTGTGTCAAAACACTATTTTATCAATAAAGTTGGTTGAAATTTCGACTATAAAAGGCAATCTGCTACAACCAGGATTATCCTTGAGAAAGTCCCTAGGGACGAAACGCGTCGGCTAACTTACATTTTTTCACCATTCTGCACTATTGCAGCTTTTGCATCCTTGTTTGTACTATCCGGGCATCCGTCCATACAGGAAGTGACAGAAGGAACTGTGCAGTTCACCTGCGTTCCACTGCAGACGGCACGAGCTGTACTCACAGCCGAACACCATCTGGAACAACTTGTATTCTTTTCTTCACATCGTGCCTCAGATTGGGAAATCAGCACTCCGCTGTCACCGTGGAGAGGATACTTCAAGTGAATACAGGGAAAGAGCAGGGTAAGACCAAACTGGAAAATTACTGACTCTCTATTTTTGACACTTTATCAGAAAAGGGCTATAAACATCTTCACGTGCATTTATTTATTTAGTGCCATATTGTATGCTTCAGTTCACCGTGCGCTGATTACTTTTTTGAGTATTGTATGTATATTTTTTCAGCAGCAGGAGTTCTTGCATTAAGAGAAGCGCCGATAATTCCACTTAGCTTTTATACTTTTAACCTTTTATTGGCAGCTATCCAATATGACATCATTAACATATCATAAACATAGAGAGCATGCATTAGATCATCTCTTTAATGACAATAAAGAAATTAACATCTCTGTTGAAGTTAATTTTCAAGATCACTTTTTGAAGTTAGAAAAATTATTATATACGGAAATTAAACAATACTGGGAAATGATCACCCTTAAAAAATATCTAGAGTCAGAGATCATCCCTAGAGGTCTTAGGCTTCAAATAAATCCTACTTTTAATCTGGATAATGGAATATTCATGAAGGAATGGTATAGAATATTGGATAAAGCTTCCATGGACCTTATTAAACTCATTGTGAAAGATCGGGAGAATTCACTTGATATCATTAATAATCAAATTCAAGAAGTAGAAAAGCTTTTTTTACCTCTACAGCATATGGAGGAATTTGAACAGCTAAAAAGCATCACTAAACATAGATTGGATACGATGGAGGAAGAAACAATAAATAGAAAGAAAAATAAATATAATAGAGATGTGAATGACTATAATACAGACTATAGGAATTTGAAACCCGAAATAAAACAAAAAACAAAACAGAGTGTTCTATCTTATAAAAATACGCACAAGAATAAACAATTTAAAAATAGACAAAAGACCTCCGAATTTAAAGATTATATACATTATACCAATAAAAAAGAACCTCTTATTAAAGAGATTCCACAAAAAACTACTAGGGAATATCTTTCTTATGATAGAAGAAATTTTTCTTATTCAACAAAGGATAGAAAGAAAGAATACAACACATCACATAAATATATTCAAGAAAATCAATCACAGTACAATAAAAATGCATTCCAGGAAGGAGTTCATAGAGCAAGAGAAGAGGAACAACAAAAAAAGAATAAACTGATTTTGGAAATTAACTCAAAAGGAAAAACACATTTGAATTTTACACAAGCCTCCACTAGCAATACTAACCAAGAGGAAGAAGATTTTTTAGAATGAATCCTATTCCCAAGCCAAACACCATGTGTAGAAATAGAAGAAAAGGGAAAAAGAAAAAGAGAAGAATCCCCATCAAAAGAGGAACCAGAGGCGGGAAACAAAGTAAAAAGAAAAATGTCCCCATAAAAATGGAAGGTATATTTAATCTTAGCCAAACAACACTTATTGATAATCAGATTAAAGTTCTTTATAAGGGTTTAAAATTTTCCCCACATTGCAGGTTCAACAAGTTTGAAACATACATTGACCTACATAAATATACAAGAAAACTGAATCTTAAAAAATATTTTTTAAAAAATCCTATCAAAGAAAACCCAGTTATACGCACAAAAGAATATATTCATACTGATCTCAAAACCTCTTCTAGTTTTAATCCTACATATGTCAAAGGTGCATATATTGAAACGTTCCAAAAACTAGTAGAAGAAGAAATTGAATAGATTACTGGTAAAGAGAAAATGAGATTCAACTTATCAAAAGAAGAAATTGCTGCTATTAAAGAGTTAAACAGTAATACTGATATAGTTATAAAACCTGCTGATAAAGGTGGTGGCATTGTAGTACTAGATAAATTTAAATATCTAGAGGAAGCATCAAATCTTCTTAACGATACCACCACCTACAGAATTCTATCTGAAAATCCCACTGAAAATTACAACAGACAATTATTGGAACATCTAGAGGAAGGACTATATATGGGAATATTAACAAAGAATGAATTTAATTATTTGTATAATAAAGACCCAAGAATACCGGTCTTTTACCTACTTCCAAAAATTCATAAGAATTTAGACAAACCACCAGGACGTCCTTTAATATCAGGAATCAAGTCAATTACTTCAAACCTTTCCCATTATGTAGATACATTTCTACAATCTGTTGTCATAACACAGAGAAGTCATCTACGGGATACCACTCAGGTTTTACAAATTCTTGAAAAAATCAAGTGGGAACCCACATATATCCTATGTTCCTGTGACGTTAAGTCACTTTACACTTGTATCAACCATGCAGATGGATGTTATAACACCTACCAGATGTTATGCCGAAATACAGATCTGCATAACCAACAAATACAGTTCATTATGGATAGTATAGAATTTATACTTACCCATAACTATTTCTGGCATGAGGGTGTATTTTACCATCAGGAGAAAGGAACTGCTATGGGCAGCCACTTCGCACCCAGTTATGCAAATTTATTTATGTCGCAATTGGAGGAAGACAACATATGGTCAAATAATATCTATCAAGACCAGATTATCTGCTGGTATAGATATATAGATGATATTATCTTTATATGGAATGGGGAACAAAGTATACTGGATAATTTCCTTAGAGATATTAACCGTAACGATGTAAACTTAGAATTTACGGCCAATACCAGTACCTACGAAATTCAATTTCTAGATTTGGAAATTTATATCCAAGATGGACAGATAATGTCACGAAATTATATTAAAAAAGTGGATTGTAATAATTTCCTTCCTGCAAACAGTAATCACCATCCATTATGGATTAAAAATATACCTAAGGGACAATTTAGAAGAGTCCGAAGAAACTGTTCCAATTTAACTGATTACACTAAACAAGGAGATAATATGATGGAAAAGTTTATAGAAAGGAATTACAATAAAAACATTTTACAAGAAGCCTTTCAAAATATGAAGGAAGTGGACAGAGACACACTAATGACATATAAAGGAGAAGACAAAAAAGAAGAACTGAAGAAATTCGATACTGTGTTCATTACAAAGTTTAGTAGTCATTTCCAGGTCATAAAAAACATAATAGAAAAACATTGGCATATTCTCTTACATGATGAAATCTTGAGCCAAATTATCCCAAAAAACCCCATTATCATATACAAAAAAGCAGACAATTTGAGAAATATGCTTACAAGAAGCTATTTACCAATTGAAAAGGAGAAAACCACTAGAAATACAGTAGGTTTTTTCTATTGTAACAACTGTTCTTGCTGCAAAATTGCAAAATTAATTCAACTACCCCCATGTTAACGTACAGTTCTGCAGCTACTAAAGAGGTATATTTCATTAAAGAAAATATTAGCTGCAATTCTGAAGGAACTATATATTTATTGGAGTGCCCATGTGGCCTCCAATATCTGGGGAGGACAAAAAGAAAATTAAGAATTCGTATTATGGAACACATAAGAAATATTAAAAAGGGGATTACTACACACACCGTTCCCCAACATTTTTCAACTTATCATAAAGATCCTGGAGGATTAAAATTCAAAGGTATTAAATTGGTACCAAAAAATTGGAGAGGAGGAAATTATATTGCAACAATGTCTAAAATAGAAACAGAATTTATATATAAATTAAAAACCCTCATTCCTTTAGGTCTATATCTAGAATTTGATTTATGGCCATTCCTGTCTTAGAATATAGCATTATATACTTGTGTCCCATCAAGATACAATTTTATTACATGCAGAGTATATCTGTACATATTTTACTGATATTGCAGCATATCAATGAATTTTATATTGTGTGTCAAAACACTATTTTATCAATAAAGTTGGTCGAAATTTCGACTATAAAAGGCAATCTGCTACAACCAGGATTATCCTTGAGAAAGTCCCTAGGGACGAAACGCGTCGGCTAACTTACATTTTTTCACCATTCTGCACTATTGCAGCTTTTGCATCCTTGTTTGTACTATCCGGGCATCCGTCCATACAGGAAGTGACAGAAGGAACTGTGCGGTTCACCTGCGTTCCACTGCAGACGGCACGAGCTGTACTCACAGCCGAACACCATCTGGAACAACTTGTATTCTTTTCTTCACATCGTGCCTCAGATTGGGAAATCAGCACTCCGCTGTCACCGTGGAGAGGATACTTCAAGTGAATACAGGGAAAGAGCAGGGTAAGACCAAACTAGAAAATTACTGACTCTCTATTTTTGACACTTTATCAGAAAAGGGCTATAAACATCTTCACGTGCATTTATTTATTTAGTGCCATATTGTATGCTTCAGTTCACCGTGCGCTGATTACTTTTTTGAGTAATGTGGCTAAATAAAAAGGTAAGGTAAGAAATGCAAAGGAAGAAGCGTCCATTTAAATTGTTTAAGTCTGAAGGGTCAGTGGAGTCTTTCCGTAGGTACAAGGAATGTAATAAAACATGCAAAGAGGAAATTAGATTGACTAAATTAGAAAATGAAAGGCACATTGCAAAAGAAAGTAAGACAAACCCCAAAAAGTTTTTTAAGTATATAAATGGCAAAAGGATTAAAAAAAGATAATATAGGACACCTAAGAAGTGAGATGGGTGAATTGATAAATGATACTAAGGAAAAAGCAGAGGTATTGAACACTTTCTTTTCTTCAGTATTTACCAAAGAGGAACAAATGGCAGGAGTAATACATAAAAATGGAAATGAAACCATGCCATTAATTAATACTTGGTTGTCAGAGGAAGAAGTCCAAAGGCGACTGAAGAATATTAAGATAAATAAAGCTCCAGGTCCAGATGGCATACACCCAAGGGTCCGTATGGAGTTAAACTCAGAAATAGCTAGACCGCTATTCTTAATTTTCAGAGATTCAATCTCATCAGGCTCAGTGCCAAGGAATTGGCGAATAGCAGATGTGGTGCCGTTGTTTAAAAAGGGGACAAGATCACAACCAGAAAATTATAGACCTGTATGCCTGACATCAATAGTGGGGAAATTACTGGAAGGTATTTTTAGGGACAGTATTCAGAATTACTTGGTACGCAATAAAATTATTAGTGGGAATCAACATGGATTTGTGAGGGATAGGTCATGTCAAACTAATCTAATTAGTTTCTACGAGGAAGTTAGTGGGAACTTAGACCAGGGCAGGACAGTAGATGTGGTCTACTTAGATTTTGCAAAGGCCTTTGATACAGTGCCACACAAGAGGTTGGTTTACAAAATAAGGGAACTAGGTCTAGGAATCAGAATTTGTACTTGGATCGACAACTCGTTAGAGAATAGGGAACAGAGAGTTGTAAATAAATGGAACATTTTCTAATTGGTCAAAAGTCTTAAGTGGAGTACCTCAAGTTTCCGTGCTGGGGCCACTACTTTTTAATATATTTATTAATGACCATGGTGATGGTTTAGAGAGTAAAGTTTCTATTTTTGCAGATGACACTAAACTCTGTAAGGTAATAACATCAGAGCAAGATGTAGCTTCTCTACAGAGGGACTTAAATAAACTGGAGGATTGGAGCGGCCAAATGGAATATGATTATTAACACAGATATATGTAAGGTTATGCATTCAGGGATCAAAAACAAGAATGCAATCTATAAATTAAATTGAATTAATTTAGGAGAATCTATAATGGAAAAGGATTTGGGAGTGCTCGTAGACAGTAGACTTAGCAATAGTGCTCAATGTCAAGCAGCAGCTGCAAGGGCAAACAAAGTATTGGCATGCATAAAAAGGGGCATAGATGCAAGGGAAGACAGTGTAATTTTGCCACTGTATAAATCATTGGTAAGACCTCATCTTGAATATGCAGTGCAGTTCTGGGCACCACTCTATAAAAAAGATAATTTGGAACTAGAAAGGGTTTAGAGAAGGGCAACAAAATTGATAAAGGGTATGGAGTCATTAAGTTATGAGGATAGGTTAGCCAGTTTAGGCATGTTTACTTTAGAAAAGAGGCGTCTAAGGGGAGATATGATTACTATGTATAAATACATTAGGGGTCAATACAGAGAGCATTCATGGGAACTTTTTACCCAAAGGACCATACACAGGACACGTGGTCATCCCCTAAGGTTAGAGGAGAGGAAATTTCACAACCAGCAAAGGAAAGTGTTCTTTACAGTAAAGGCAGTCAAGATATGGAATTCAATAGATAGATATGTTTAAGAAAGGGTTAGACAAATTTTTAGTGGAAAGGTGTATCCAGGGATACGACCGTTAATTAAAATGTAGGATAGTTTTAGATACACCCCAGGGTACTCAGATTTTGGGGCACCACAGTTGTCGCTGTGGGTTTTGGAGAAGGACTTGTACTGTGTGTTACGGTCACTAAGATCAACCGTCAATCAGGATTGGCGCAGGCTTTTCTGAGGCTCAGAGTCCCTGGTCTTCACCCACAACAGCCGCAAGGCAGGATAGATTTTGCTGCCCGTAGTCTGAAGTTTGCAGTCCTCAGGTAGCCCCCTGATGTGATAGAGGGTAGATGGATTGTGACAAAATGAGTGTGATAACCCTGTGAGCATTCGGTTTCTCATTTCTCACATAATGTGTATTATAGCAAGTACTTTTTATAGCCCGCGCTTTTGTTCCCCAGCTCACCAGACTACAACTGCATTGTTCAATAACATGTGGCTAAGGGGACATTTTAGTTCAGTGTACATATGTATATTGTGTATTGTATATTGATGACTTGCAGTAACGTTATTCATTGTCTTTTAAAGTGAAGCCAGGGCGATTATGGGGAGGGATCAGGTTGCCATGTGCTGTAGTAGGAAAACTAATTAGTGTCCATTGTTCACACCAGGCTAGTAAAGACAGGCTATCTAACAGGGGAGGTTCTCTGGAAGGACAGCTCATCTTCACTGCCCTCTACAACCCCCTCTATTCCAGCACTGACCAATGGTTAAGAAGAATAGACCCCAAAGTTTGCCTAGGGAGAGGAAAACACTGGTGAATTTAGTCCCTAGATATAAGGAGCCACTCCAAGGGGGGAGGGGGTGTTCATTCTGGGATTTCATTCATGAAGACTGCAAGATCTAGCTTTTGAGTTGTCGTTTTCTAACTAGAGTCTATATATGCAGCTGAGAGAGATCCATGGGTCGTGAAGTCTGGACAGCCAGGTGACTATTGCTCCTTAAGCTATTGGGGTAAGGGACAGATGATGTGGTAAATCTGCCTGGCATTTATTTACTGTGTGTACATAATATTCTAGTGTTGTTTGTATGACCATAAATATACTGTTGTATTTTTATAACTGCATTTGCCTGAGTGACCATACAAATCCTAGAAGGTACTGGGTAGACCTCCCTGGCATAGGAAGGCACCCTTGGGTGGCCAGCCAGCGTGAAGTGGGTAGCATTGGGCCAGATAAACCCGGTATCTTCACATGGATGGATGCAGCTGAATAAACACAGGCAGGTACAGAAGTTGTGGTCAATATACAAGCCGGGTTGGATACGCTCTGAGGTACACAGAGCCAAGGACAATCCAGAAAGCAAGGTCAGTGAAAAAGTTGGGTCGGATACACACTAAAGTACGTGATGCCATGGACAATACAGAAAGCGAGGTCAGAAAACAAGCCAGGTCGGATACACACAAAAGAAAGCGGCACAAGGGTTCATCCAGGAAACGTACAGACAAGCCATGAGAAATTCACTAGCAGCCAAGAAGCAGAAAGCACAGCAGGAGCCAGAAGCAGTGGTTTGCAACCTGCCCAGAGTCACTTGTAGCACCAAGCAGGATGTAAACGAGTGCTGTGATCAGGAATGTGGAACATGTAATTTCTTACATACTGATGTTGAGTACTCTAATTCTATAAGTGCCAGAGGACAATCGTTTGAATCAGGAACCTGCTCGGCCAGATCGGGTGCGGTATCTTTGGGACTGATTTGTCATCAGTCCATCGGGAGATACTCGTAGATTCTGGGGAATTGATGAGCCTACATCATTAGGGAGACTGATACTCAGAGTCCCACCAAGCTGGAGGATAGTTAGCCAAGCGGCCGGCATCAGCAAGTACGCAGACCGACTGACCGGATCGAAACCCCTGGGCCCCTAGCCCACCTTGATTGTTCATCTGTGTCCTTTGTTGATAAAGAGTTTGTGACTGTTGGCCATATTCTTCCGCTTCCTGTTTCCACCCTGCTCGGACGTGCCCCGCGAGCTCTCCACTGGGACCCAGAGCCTGGGCTCCCTATTTCTGTGGAGTAGCCCCCGGCACCTCTCCACAGCCTGCCGCCTACCCATCTCTCCTCCACCCTGTCTTCTGCCGTGTCCCTACACCCGCCTGGCTACCTGGCTCCTCCGGCTGTGCCTGTCCTCGTCCCCCGGCAGCACCTATTCGGGTCCCCTGCTCCGGCCCAGCTGCCCCCACCGTGCCTCCTCCACTCTTACCTGGCTCCAGTGCTGCCCGATTCTCCTCTCCTGCGGACCTCCAGCCGGCTGTCTTCCCGGATCCTCCTGCTGCCGTCCGCGAGGCCTACTTCTGGTTTCATCCCCGACCTCGAGTGCCGCACCTCTCCACCTCATCTGGGTCCAGCTTTCGGCCTGCGCTGCTCCAGCTTCTTCTCAGCGCTCCTCTCGCAGACGACCGCCCTCCACTCCGCTCCAGTGTTCCCCGGCTGTCTTCCTGGATCTTCCCGCTGCTGGCCGCGTGGCCTACTTCCGGTTTCACCCCCGGCCTCAAGTGCCGCACCTCTCCTCCTCGCTCCAGTGTTCCCCCGGACCGACCCGCTCTGAGGCCTCCTCCTGGTGGACTCCGTTGCCTCCGCCGGCCTCCTCGCCTCCGCTGCCTCTCCACTCTGCAGTTACCCTCCGGATTTGACTTGAGCAGGATTCCAACAACTACTCACCCATCTAAGCACTCACCAGCACCTTGAAGCTACAAGCAACTTCCCTTGGCGAGTAATTCAAGGATATGTTACCTCCTTCCACGCCTGGGTCTGTCTCCATCGCTGCCTCCGCTGCCCACAGTCCCTCCATCCATGCCCTGGACTGTCTCCATTGCCACCTCTGATGTCCACGAATGCTGCCCCTCCTTCGATGTCTCCTGGCTCTCCTCTAACTTTCACTCATGCTCTCCAGGTAACGTCTACGGACTACACTATTGTTTCTCTGGATCACACCTCGTACATTTTCCCTGACTGTTCCCTGGAATCTCGAACTCTTCCCCTAGCTTGGCTTGCCATTCTGAACAGCTCCTAGCCACATTTAGGCACCCATTGCTTACTGCCATTTATTGCCTGTTACCTATTGCCAATTGCTTCTATAGCCTGTTTTATTGCCTCTATTTTTATTTTCCTGTTACCATCTGTTATTCATTCTCTCCATTCTCACTGTTTTTGTCTCTATTATCCACTGTTACTCCATTATTTTGTCTCACTGTTTTTGTCTCTATTATCCACTGTTACGCCATTTTATTGTCTCCATTACTCACTGTTTTCACTCTATCACTCACTGTTTTCCTCCTGCCTTGTTTTCCACTTGCCACACCTTTTCTCCCTTCCACCTTTAGCCTCATTAACTGACTTCCTCTCTCCCCCTCATTCTCTTTGTGTCCTTTGTCTCCCCGTCACCTGCAACCTGTTCCTCTGCCCTCCTGGCATCCTCCCTTAGCCCTCTCTCTGTCTCCCTCGCTCCTCTCTGCATTCCCCCCTTTCCGTGCCTCTCTCTCCCCCCCACTATGCCGCCCTGTCCAAACGCCATTCCCATTCTCTCCCGCTGCCCCACCTCACCATCTTGCCCCCGCTCTCCCCAGTGCTCTGACAACCTTGCCAACCTCATCCCTATCTCTCCTCTTTCCTCCTTCCCCTTCTCCTGTGCCCTCTGGAATGCTCGATCCGTCTGCAACAAACTCACCGCTATCCACGACCTCTTCTTGTCTAACTCTTTTAACCTTCTTGCCATTACGGAAACCTGGCTCTCTGACTCTGACACCGCCTCCCCCGCCGCCCTCTCCTATGGTGGCCTCTCCTTCACCCACTCCACCAGACCTGGCGCCCGCCCAGGCGGTGGTGTGGGCTTCCTCCTCTCCTCCGCCTGTACTTTCCATGTCATCCCCCCTGAACCCTCCCTTACCTTCTCCTCTTTTGAATCCCACTCTATCCGTCTCTTCTACCCCATCCACCTCAGAGTCACTGTCATCTACCGCCCCCCTGGTCCCACCTCCCTCTTCATCGACAACTTTGCCGCCTGGCTTCCTCACCACCTCTCCTCTGACCTCCCCTCCATCATCCTCGGCGACTTTAACTTCCCCATCGACAACCCCTCTGTCCCTGCGTCCATTAAGCTGCTCACCCTCTCCTCCTCTCTTGGCCTCACACAATGGACCTCTTCCTCTACCCACTGCCTTGGTCACTCCCTTGACCTAGTCTTCTCCTACCTCTGTAATCTCTCTGACTTCTCCATCTCTCCCTTTCCTCTATCCGACCACCACCTTCTCTCTTTCTCTCTCTCCTCCCCTCCCGCTCCCCACCCCACGCCCCCCATTCCTGCTCAGTCCAGGCGCAACCTTGACGCCCTCGATCCTGCCACCCTATCTGCTACTCTCGATACTCTCCTTTCCCCCCTTTCCCCCCAGGCCTGCCCCAACCTGGCGGTCTCCCTCTACAACCACGCCCTCACCTCCGCTCTTGACGCCATCGCCCCGGCCCACTCTGTCAACCCCGTCGCTCCAAACCCCAACCCTGGCACTCCAAATTCACCCGCTTCCTCCAAAAATGCTCCCGCACGGCTGAACGATACTGGAGAAAATCCCGCTCCCTGGCTGATTTTCTCCATTTTAAGTTCATCCTCTCTTCCTATAGCTCCGCCCTCTCTCTAGCCAAACAATCTTTCTTTAAATCCCTCATCTCCTCCCAGTCCTCCAACCCCCGCCGCCTCTTCGCCACCTTCAACACTCTCCTGTCCCCCCCCCGCCCCTCCTCTCCCCTCCTCCCTCACCGCCACCGACTTTGCCTCTTTCTTCTCCTCGAAAATTGAGGCCATCCGACTCGAAACCACCTCCTCCCATCTTCCGCCCCCCCCCCACACTTCCTCCCTCCCCCTCCCGCCACCGCCCCCTCTTCTCCTTCCGCCCCACTACGGGCGAAGAAGTACACTCTCTTATTTCATCCTCCCCTCCGTCCTCCTGGACCCTATCCCCTCCCACCTCCTTCGCTCCCTCTCCCCCGCCACCTGCTCCCACCTCGCCCACCTCTTTAATCTCTCCCTCTCTGCCGGCATCTTCCCCTCCTCCTTCAAACACGCCCTTGTATCCCCCATTCTTAAGAAACCTAACCTTGACCCCACCTCTTTCTCTAACTATCGCCCCATCTCTCTTCTCCCCTTTGCCTCCAAACTACTTGAGAGGCTCGTCTGCAGCTCCCTCTCCACCTACCTCTCTGACCACTCCCTCCTTGACCCTCTTCAATCTGGCTTCCGCCCCCTCCACTCCACTGAAACTGCCCTGGCCACAGTCACTAATGATCTCCTCTCCGCGAAAGTCAGGGGCCACTTCTCCCTTCTCATTCTCTTGGATCTCTCAGCGGCCTTCGACACCGTTGACCACCCGCTCCTGCTCCTCACCCTTCAATCCTTTGGCCTCTCCGGCCCGGTCCTGTCATGGTTCACCTCCTACCTTGCTGACCGTTCCTTCTCTGTCTCCACCTCTGGATCTCTCTCCCCCCCTCTTCCCTTCCAGTAGGGGTCCCCGAAGGCTCTGTTCTCGGACCCCTACTCTTCTCTCTTTACACCTCTTCCCTGGGGAAACTCATCAGCTCTTTTGGTTTCCAGTACCACCTTTATGCCGATGACACCCAACTCTACCTTTCCTCTCCCGATCTCTCTTCCTCCCTCCACTCTAGGGTGTCTGCCTGCCTCTCTGCCATCTCCTCCTGGATGTCCTCTAGATTCCTCAAACTTAATCTCGCTAAAACCGAACTTATTGTTTTTCCTCCCGCTCATTCCCCCTCCGCTTCCGAACTTTCTATCTCTGTTCTCAACTCCTCTATTTCCCCTGTTCCTCAACTTCGCTGCCTCGGTGTCATCCTTGACTCCTCTCTCTCCTTTGCTCCTCACATTCTCTCTCTCGCCAAATCCTGCCGCTTCCAGCTGCGGAATATCGCACGCATTCGACCCTTCCTCTCCCAAGATGCCACTAAGGCTCTTGTCCACGCTCTCATCATCTCCCGCTTGGACTACTGCAACCTCCTCCTTACCGGCCTCCCCCGCACTCATCTCGCTCCCCTTCGCTCTGTACTTAATGCAGCCGCTCGGCTCATTTTCCTTTCTCGCCGCTCCTCTTCTGTCTCCCCCCTATACCAATCCCTTCACTGGCTCCCCTTCCCCTACAGAATAGTGTTCAAGCTCCTCACACTTACTTTCAAGGCCCTCTCCACTCCACTGCTCCCTACATCTCCAACCTTATTTCCATCCACGCTCCATCCCGCCCTCTGCGTTCGGCTAATGACCGTCGCCTCACCTCCCCCCTGGTTACCTCCTCCCATGCTTGCATCCAAGACTTCTCCCGCGCTGCCCCCCTTCACTGGAACCAGCTCCCTTGCTCCATCAGAACATCCCCCAACTTGTCCAGCTTCAAACAGGCCTTAAAAACCCACCTCTTCCTCAAAGCCTTCCAGTCCCCCACCTAACGGACCTCCTTCCAGCCTCCCACCTACCGCCCTCCCTATCCTGCCCTCCTCCTGCCTCCCTCCTCTTAATTCTCCTCTCCCCCCTCTCCCTCTCTGCGTTCTCCCCCTTTCCTCCTCCCACCCTTGTGTCTCTGTCCGTCCTACCCTCCCCTTAGATTGTACGCTCCTTTGAGCAGGGCCTCCTCTCCTCCTGTTCTCCACCACCTTAACTCTGCTCTCCAGCTCCTTGTCTCCTCCGTGAGGTCCTCCTGCCCTTCTGCCCCTCTAGCTTCACCGCTGGGGGCTCTCACCTTTCATCTAGCTGTACTTTGAGCTTCTGAGTTACTGTGCTTTTTGTTAACTGTACCGTGCTGTCTCACCCTGTATCGCGTTTCTGTATGTCCCTGTACGGCGCCACGGATACCTAGTGGCGCCTTATAAATAAAAATTAATAATAATAATAATAATAATATTGTCTTGAGCAAAGATTTGAATTTCGTACACACTAAAATGACATACAAGGTCCATGTAGCGATATCCCTAAGAAATTTAAATAAAGGGCAGAGCATGTTCAATAGTAACCACCCAAACCTCATAAAAAGAGAAGGGAACACGTTTGCTAATATGGATACTGTTGAAGAATAACAAGCTCTTTTCCTGCTCCCTGTGGCAAGAAGACTGCAAGTACAGACCCGAAGAGAAAGAATAGAACTTGAAGAACTATCAGCAATTGCTCGTGGATCGATTGGAAATTTATACACAACGTGATCGTTAGGTGATTGGGAGGAAAATATTAAACAGTACGGCCAACCAAATGAGCCGGCAATCGACACTTTGGGATGACTTTCGATCATCGTGTCATTATACACACTATCCTGACTTCCGACCGAACAGTCGTATGTCGGCTGATTTGCCCGATGGATGAAAAAGCACCAATTGTCTACCTAGCCTTACTAAGGTGGCTGAGTCTCAGGGCCTAATTAAGGGTTCAGGCCCCCCAAGGCAAATATGCTTGAGGCGCCCCCTTGCTTTTAACGTAAGGCTAATACACGGTAAGTAAAAACAAACTGGTCCTTAATTTAAAATCCGGCGTCCTTCACACCCCTACCAATGGTTATGTGCCTGTGTTTTCGAATCTCCACTCCACTTAGCTTTTTAAAAGGATCGCTACAATCATTGTCACCAATTTAATTTTCATTAAAATCAAAACTGTATAGAAGGCATGAATGAGTGCTAGTGAGGGTGAAGATGTGGAGAAGGTGCGGGCTGTCAGCACTTGCTGCCACAATCCTTTTCTCTCCTACTCGCTTATCTTCATCCTGTCTTCAGCAATGGGAATATGGAAGATTAAAACCTTGCTACATTTTTCTTTCATGTTTTCTTTTTACTTTGGAGAATAACTATTCTCATATATATATTTTAAAATTAATTTCATTTTATATCTCTACCTGTAATTTTTTATGTCATCGTGTAATAAAAAGTTAATGCACTAGATATATATCTTTTCATTTTCATATCGTGGGAGCCTGGAATAAAGAAAGAGTCTTCCCCTATTGTGAGATGAGAGGATTGATAGGATCAATACAAGAATCTTTTCTGTAAGCATATGTTTTTTTGGGAGACTGTGTCTCCATATCATCACATGAAGGTTCACCAACACGGGTGACAGATTTAATATGGAGTAAAATTCTTCCTTTTTCACCTAGCGGAATCTCTCTTCATATATAGTAAGCTTTATTTTGCTGCGTTGTTAGGACAGACTACGTATTTTTGTCTTTTGAGTCTGTTGTAGATGTTATGCATTTGTAAAAACTTCGATGAGTGTACAAATATGATTTTACCTCCACACAACAGGTCATAAGTTCCCCTTCATCTGCATACCACACATGCCCCTGGTAAGTATGATATTGGAGAAAATGATATGATATTTTCCTGTGACCCTATTCAGCTTGAATTTGTCATTCACAGATAACCCTGTCTCTGCAGTCGCCATCTCTGAGGCTTCCCAGAAGCGTGTTAGATTTCACTGTCCTGAAAGATATTTTCAAAGGCTTTCACTTTGCGACCTGCCATAAATTAAACAAGGTGCTACAATGGATCTAGGCTTTTATCTACCAGCACCCTCTGTGCAGTTTAACATAAACAAACACATTGATTTAAACAGCTCCTCTGAGCCATGTCACGCTATCTCTAAGAATTAATTCACAAACACATATTTGCAGATTTATATATCTAAAAATTAGCTTGCACAAGACATCTCCCCGTTCTAGAGGGTGGCAGGGAAATTGTTACCTACATGATGATTATCCCTGCTCGCCTAACACCTACCATGTTGCTCTCGTTCTTGTGCTGCACAGTAAAGTGACATGGGGGGGTGGTTAGATTCCACCTGGGTAACTTTACTTTTCTGTGGTCTGAGAGCCATGTACATAGTTGGCCACACCAACAGTGCTGCACTCTATCCAATGACCCTGTAGGGACCAAGTGAACACACCTATCCCAATAACCCAATCACAGCCCCCGCTTTTCTTGTGAGACAGGCAAGGTTCCTTCTGTTAGACCTCTTAGGGTCTTAGAACAAAGGACAATCCACGGTGCAGGCTGCACAGTAGAACCTCTCACCTTGTGTCCAGTGTCTAGGAAAAAATGGTCTGGGATTGGGGTCTGCCTGTTGAGGGTGGTGAATTTCTACCTGGCCCTTTACCCGTAGATCCCTGCAATACTCCCACACCCTGTGTTCCCCCCTGAAAGCTCCCTGCGGCCACACTGTTATCCAGCACTGCAGCAGTGGTCTTGTCACGGGCACTAGGAGTCTTTACCCAGGGATCACCAGGTGATGGACTTACCAGAGCAGTATAGATGGTAATATGGTACTCTGGTAGCGGGGTGATCACGGAACAGGAGACAGCAGATGGTAGAGAATGCTCGTGGAAAGTCTATGACTAGCAGCACTGGTAATATATAGGTAGTAGTACACGAGGAACTGAATGGACAAAGGAAACGTGAGGGTAGTCAGTGGTCTGCGGTAGCAAGTTGTACCACTGCTATAGTGAGGAGGAATGTCCAGAAGCAACGAGGAGGTGATGAGAGTCAGCGGTCTGCGTTAGCAAGTTGTACCGCTGTCTAGGTGAAGGAATGGAATCCAGGTGGAGGTATCTGGGAAGTCAGTGGTCTGCGTTAGCAAGTTGTACCACTGCTATGTGAAAGGATACTGGAACAGGTGACTCAGGAAACAGGGATCAGTGGTCTGCCTCTAGCAAGTTGTACCACTGAATATATATGTGAGGAGGAGCACGGGGAGAGAAATGCAATACAGAGTATACACGGGCACACTGAACTTGATCCCACGATGATATGCACAATATAGTAATGACTGAACAGCACTGCACAATAATACAAAGTCACAGGAACTATCCGGGCAAAAGGTAACACAGTCAAATGATGGCAATAGTCTCAGCGGATAGTAAACTCCAGAGGAGAACAACAAGTCCAGCAAGATATGCAATACACCAACACAGTCAATGAGAAGTATGCATACCGTGGTTCAGGAGCAGGCTGTCAGACAGGAGTGCAGAGATACCTGAACGGCTGGAGGCCGGCAGGATGCGAAGTCCCAGGAGGGTAGAAGTAGTAATCAAGTAGGTGCAGCGCACAGGTAGGTAGACCAGCAGAGATAGAAACAAATACTCAGGAAGCAGTAGTATATAGAACTGGACACCTGGAGAACACTGAAGAGTAGAGATGGTCTAGACGAGATGAAAGCAGCAGGGTGTTGATCCGATGCAGACTGGCGAGTTGACACAGGCAGGAACACTGTAGAAGCACGGAGAGCGGATCAGCTGGCTGCAGACACGAGTAGAACTGAAGGGTAGCGGCAAGCAGGACACTGCAGGTACACGGAGGTAGCGGATAGGAATCAGCAGATGCAGTCACGATGAAACACGGGAGAGTTGAGATGAGCTGGAACTGTTGAGCACCGAGGCAGCAGATAGGAATCAGCTGGTGCAGTCTCGATGAAACACAGGAGAGTTGAAGTGAGCTGATAACTGTAGTGCACGGAGGTAGCGGATAGGAATCAGCTTATACAGTCACGATGAAACACAGGAGAGTTGAAGTGAGTTGATAACTGTAGTGCACGGAGGCAGCGGATAGGAATCAGCTAATACAGTCACGATGAAACACAGGAGAGTTGAAGTGAGTTGATAACTGTAGTGCACGGAGGCAGCGGATAGGAATCAGCTAATACAGTCACGATGAAACACAGGAGAGTTGAAGTGGTCTGGAAACCACAGGAGAGTTGAAGTGGTCTGGAAACCACAGGAGAGTGGAAGTGGTCTGGAAACCACAGGAATCAGCTGAGCTGAATACACGAGGAAACACAGGAACACCTTCAGAGGCTCATGGGGAATGAGACTCCAAGATCAGGCAACGAGGTATGGAACTCAGGTGCTTTAAATAGGGAGTGTTGCCTGATCAGCCAATTAACTAAAAGGAACAGGTACTGAAGGTTTGAAAGGGCTGCGCATGCGCAGACCCTCAGGATGGTGGACGGCCACGATTCCTAAACACACGGGAAGAAGCACTCACAGTCTAGTGAGTGACAGTACCCCCCCTTTTAAAGGTGGGCACAGAACACCTGGAACCGGGCTTGTCCGGATTTTTGGAATAAAACTTCTTAAGAAGAGCTGGAGCGTTGAGGTCTTCAGCTTTGATCCATGAACGCTCCTCAGGACCAAAGCCCTTCCAATGAACGAGGAAACGAAGAACTCCTCGTGAAATTTTTGCGTCCAATATATGAGTAATCTCGAAATCTTCCTCCTGATGAACTTGAACTGGCTGAGGTGCTGAAGGAGGGACCGAGAAACGGTTGATGATGAGAGGTTTGAGCAAGGACACATGGAAGGCGTTGGAAATACGAAGATTCTTAGGAAGTAGAAGTTTGAAACAAACTGGATTTATCACTTGAATGATCCTATATGGACCAATAAAACGGGGAGCGAATTTCATAGATGGGACCTTAAAACAAATATTTTTGGAAGATAACCAGACACGATCTCCAATTTTCAGTGGTGGAATAGCCCGCCTCTTCTTATCTGCAAAAGACTTATATTTGGCAGATGTCTTCTTTAAACAGGTTTTGACCTGAGACCAAATATTTTTGAAGGTCTGACAAACAGTCTCTACAGCAGGAACTTGGGTGGGAGGGAGGGCAGGAAATTCCGGAAAAGACGGATGGTGACCGTAAACCACAAAGAATGGAGTTTTGGAAGATGACTCATGGTACATGTTATTATGAGCGAATTCAGCCCAAGGAAGCAATTCTACCCAGTTGTCTTGATTGGCTGATGAGAACATCCTTATAAAGTTCTCAAGATCTTGATTGACCCTTTCAGTTTGTCCGTTTGATTGAGGATGGTAGGAAGATGAGAGTGCTAATCGTATGCCCAAGGTTTTACAAAGGGCCCGCCAGAATCTGGAAACGAATTGTACTCCTCTATCTGACACAATCTCAGACGGACATCCATGAATACGAAAGATTTCCTTGACGAAATGTTCAGCCAGAGTAGACGAGGAAGGCAATCCAGACAAAGGGACAAAATGAGCCATCTTCGAAAATCTGTCTACCACTACCCAAATAGTATTACAATTTTTACTAGGCGGAAGATCAGTAACAAAGTCCATACTAATATGGGTCCAGGGCTTGGATGGAATGGGTAGTGGTTGAAGCAAACCCGCTGGAGTTCTGCGGGAGGACTTAAACTGAGAACACAATTCACAAGCAGCTACAAACTCTTTGACGTCTCTCCTCATCGAGGGCCACCAGTAACTTCGAGAGAGAATCTCAAAGGTCTTGCGTTCACCAGCATGTCCAGAAAAACGAGAAGAGTGGAACCACGAAAGGATTTTCCTCCTAAGAGTAGGAGGCACGAGGGTCTTCCCAAATGGTAGCACTTTAGTGGAAGAAGCAGCCAGCGAGATACATTTGGGGTCTAGTATAGAGTGGTTGGGAACCTCTTCAACGTCAGAGGACGTCAGAAAAGCTCGGGATAGAGCGTCAGCTTTCTTGTTCTTGGCAGCTGGTTTGAAGGTTATGATTTATTCGAAACGAGAAAAGAAAAGAGACCATCTTGCTTGACGAGGATTCAAGCGTTGGGCAGACTGTAGGTATGACAAGTTCTTATGATCCGTGAAAATCGTCACAGGGTGACGAGCTCCTTCCAACAAGTATCTCCACTCCTCTAATGCTACTTTGATAGCCAGCAACTTCTTGTCCCCGATAGTGTAATTCTTCTCCGCAGGTAGGAGACCCCGAGAGTAAAAGGCACAAGGATGGAATTTTTGTTGCTCCGATCGTTGGGAGAGAATGGCTCCTAAGCCAACATTAGAGGCATCTACTTCTAGGAAGAAGGGAAGTGTCACATCAGGCTGTCGAAGAATGGGAGCAGAGGAGAAGGACTCTTTAAGAAATTGAAAGGCTTGGAGAGCCTCAGATGACCATTGCTTAGTATTGGCCCCTTTATGAGTCAGGGCCACAATAGGAGATGCAATGGACGAGAAGTCTTGAATGAAGCGTCTATAGTAATTGGCAAAACCTAAAAACCGCTGAATGGCACGAAGAGTAGTTGGCTGGGGCCAATGTAACACAGCATTCACCTTTTCTGGATCCATTTGTAGGCCAACTCCGGAGACAATATAACCCAAAAATGGAATCTGGGGCAACTCGAATGAACATTTTTCTAGTTTGCAGAATAATGAATTTTACCGGAGTCTGGAAAGGACCTCTGCCACATGTTGGTGATGAGAAGGCAGGTCCTGTGAAAAGATCAGTATGTCGTCCAGGTAGACAACGACACATACATATAACAAGTCCCGAAAGTTCTCATTAATGAAGCCCTGGAAAACAGCGGGGGCATTACATAACCCGAAAGGCATTACTAAATATTCATAATGCCCATCTCTGGTGTTGAAAGCTGTCTTCCATTCGTCACCGGACCGCATTCTAATTAAATTATAGGCACCACGAAGATCCAACTTGGTGAAGATCCGAGCTCCCTTAATGCGATCAAATAACTCAGTAATCAAAGGAATGGGATACCGATTTTTAATAGTGATGGCGTTAAGTCCACGAAAATCTATGCAGGGGCGTAGTGATCCATCCTTCTTTTTTACGAAGAAGAACCCGGCTCCAGCGGGAGAGGTGGAAGGTCGAATAAAACCTCGCTGGAGATTCTCTTGGATGTATTCAGATGTAGCTTGAGTTTCAGGTAACGAAAGTGGATACACCCGACCCCTAGGAGGAGTCTTGCCAGGTAGAAGATCGATCGGACAATCCCATGAACGATGAGGAGGAAGACGTTCAGACTGAGCTTTATCAAAAACATCGGCAAATGAAGCATACTGAGGAGGAAGTCCCGGTGAGGAAGATGAGATGGAAGATTGCTGTATTTTAAGAGGAATGACTTGGGAAAGACAACAATGATGACATTCAGCTCCCCAAGACGTAACTTGAGGAGTGCGCCAGTCAATCTGGGGAGAATGACATTGAAGCCATGGAAGGCCTAAAACAATCGGACTTGTAGTAACAGGAAGAATTAAAAACGAAATCTCTTCATGGTGTAGCACACCAATCTGAAGCGTTACTGAAGACGTACTCTGGGTGATGAGACCATTGATGAGACGTGATCCATCTATAGCAGTCACAGTAATCGGTGTTTTCAAAGTAATCACTGGTAAGGACCATTGATTCACTAGGGATTTAGAAATGAAATTTCCTGCTGCTCCAGAATCAATCAGTGCTTGGGACTCAAAGGATTTGTGTCACGTACCAGTAGGGTTGAAACCGGATCCTAGTAGTTCAGCCGGGATTGGCGTTACTCTCGCTAGGGGCGCGGAGTCTAACAAGTGAAAGGTGTTCGCCAGTGATTCCCGCAAGGGAATATGGGCTTTTGCGGCTTCCACTTGCAGGTCGCGGTCCCCTAAGGAAGTTCCCAGTGAACCACAATAGAGAGAGCGTAGAATCAATTAGGGATAAACTTGCCACTTGATCGAGATGATGCCGGTAATGTTTTAGTGACGTTGCCACTTGGGAGTGGAAATAGCAGGGAGATACTGCAACGTAGATACTCGGAAGTTGGCTAGCAGACGTAGAATATAGTTGCCACTTGGGGGGTGCTGACCGGAGCTTCGGTAGCGAAGCCACCAGAGGTGGTGTTCCCGGAGGAATAGCGGCTTGGAACCTCGGAGAGGAGCCAAACACAGGAGCTATATCCAATACTAGAGTCAGGGACTGACTGAAAGAACCAGCATTGAGTTCTGGTCATAGGGTTTAGATATAGTGCAGTTCCTATTAGGCAGCCAATAGAGGGCAGTGAGAGCACAGAAAAGGACTAGACAGTTCTGCGCATGCGCAGAACACTGAGCGCTGAACGGAAGAGGGGAACAGACAGCGCTGGACGGTGGCAGCGGCGTGGAACCAGGTAAGTGAGTTTAGTTAAACAGGGGGGATCCTGGTGGAGGAGACCTCCAGAGTCAGCGGGGACAGGCGCCGGCTCCCGCGGAGACAGCGGGAGTCCGGCATGTGACAGTACCTCCCCCTTTAAAGGTGGGCACTGAACACCTAGGACCTGGTTTTTTCGGAAAACTGGAATGAAATTTTTTCAGCAGAAGAGGAGCACAGATGTCTGCAGCCCGTACCCAGGAGCGCTCTTCGGGGCCGTACCCTTTCCAGTCAACTAGATACTTGACTGTTCCCCTAGAACTCTTGGAATCCAGAATATGGCTGATCTCGAATTCATCAGTTTGTTGGAGGGAAAGAGGAGTAGTAGATGTAACGGGCACAGTGAATCGATTAATGATGAGCGGTCTCAATAGGGAAATATGAAAGGCATTAGCAATATTCTTTGTAGATAACCATACCTTGTCGCCAATCTTCAACAGAGGAACAGCTCTGCGTTTCTTATCTGCCGCTAACTTGTAGCGAGTGGAGGATTTTTTAAGTCAATGCTCCATCCAGTTTGAGTTATTACCTCAGAATTTTCCTACCTACAGGTCTAAAGTGGCTTATATGGTCTCACTCCTATCCGGCCAAGCCCTAGCATGGGCCTCTCCTCTATGGGAGCGTAATGACGAACTCCTCAACGATGTTACAGCCTTCACCTCAGCATTCCGGAGGATTTTTGACGAACCAGGACGAGTAACATCTGCTGCTACAAGCATCCTAAGACTCCGTCAGAACTCACGGTCTGTGGCTCAATACGTTATTGAGTTTCAGACTCTATCCTCCGAACTCCAGTGGAATGATGAGGCGCTTGTCGCTGCCTTTTGGCAAGGGCTGTCAGAAAAAATCAAGGATGCCCTTTCGACTCAAGAATTACCTCCCACCTTAGACGCATTAATTTCTCTCTGCAACCGGGTAGATCTCCGGCTTCGGGAAAGATCGTCTGAGAAAGACTTTCCTAGACGTACTACCCTCCGGCTAGCTCCTCGCTTTCAGCCACCCACGTCTACGGATGAGCCTATGCAACTGGGGCGCTCCCGTTTAACTCCATATGAAAGGGAGAGAAGGATGAAAAACAAATTATGTCTATATTGTGGAGATTCTGGTCACCTCCTGGTTTCTTGCACCCGGCGTTCGGGAAACGACAAACCCTAGCCTGCACTGGAGAGGTCAGTCTGGGGACTTTTACTTCCTCTCCAACTTCTTTTCCAGATCTAACCTGTTCTTTTCCTGTCACCTTGCATCTTCTTTCAGGACCCAGGTCGTCCAAAGCCTTGTTGGATTCAGGAGCAGCTGAGAACTTTATATCACAATCGTTAGTAACACAACTTGCGCTACCCACTGTTGCGCTGAGGAGGCCCATGGCCACTACTGGCATCGATGGCTCCCGTCTCCCTCACGGCAGTATTCTCAGACGTACCAAACCTATCTCCATGCAAGTGGGGGCCCTCCACTGGGAAAAAATTTCCTTTCTCGTCCTGCCATTGACCATCAGCCCAATCATCCTTGGATTACCATGGCTCCATCTTCATTCACCCCATCTGGATTGGCCCTCATCACAAATCATCGCATGGGGCCCAGCATGCTCTCACCACTGCCTGACACCAGTCAAGCCTCTCGGCTTCACGCAAATTCCAGAACCCACTACGGTTATCCTACCGCACCAGTATTCTTCGTTTGTGGATGTCTTCTCCAAAGTCTCTTCCGAGCGTCTACCACCCCACCGACCTTGGGACTGTCCCATCGATCTCCTTCCGGGGAAAACCCCTCCTCGAGGCCGAGTCTATCTGCTCTCACTACCCGAGACAGAGGCTACTACACGTTACATCAAGGAAAATCTGCAACGCGGCTTCATTAGACCTTCCTCATCACCTGCCGGAGCGGGGTTTTTCTTTGTGAAGAAGAAAGATGGAGCACTCCGTCCTTGCATCGACTACAGAGGCTTGAACACCATCAATATTAAAAACCGCTACCCTATTCCTTTGATCACCGAGCTATTCGATCGCATCAAGGGTGCGAGGATCTTCACTAAACTCGACCTCCGCGGTGCATACAACCTGATTCGGATACGCTCTGGGGATGAGTGGAAGACGGCTTTTAATACACGGGACGGGCATTACGAATACCTGGTAATGCCGTTCGGCCTATGCAACGCTCCTGCTGTTTTTCAAAGCTTTATTAACGAAATCTTCCGTGATTTACTATATTCCTACGTAGTGGTATATCTAGACGATATCCTAATATTCTCCAGAGACCTTTCCTCTCACCGCCTACATGTGGCTGAAGTTCTTTCCAGATTACGCATCAACCATTTATTCTGCAAGTTGGAAAAGTGCAATTTCGAGGGCTCTAAATTGCCTTTCCTGGGCTATTTAGTGTCTGGATCAGGTCTACAAATGGATCCCGGGAAAGTTCGTGCTATAATCGACTGGCCCCAACCAACCACACTCAAAGCCATTCAACGTTTCCTGGGTTTCTCCAATTATTATAGACGGTTTATTGCTAGTTATTCCTCTATTGTGGCACCTCTGATAGCTCTTACCCGTAAAGGAGCAACACCACGGGTTTGGTCCTCAGAAGCATTGGAAGCGTTCCATTCTCTCAAAAGAGCCTTTTCCTCTGCACCTATCCTCCAGCAACCCGATATCTCTCTTCCTTTCTTTCTAGAAGTGGATGCATCCTCCGCCGGTGTGGGGGCAGTCCTTTCTCAAAAAACTCCCAAGGCTGGTTCTTAGTGTCACGTACCAGTAGGGTTGAAACCGGATCCTAGTAGTTCAGCCGGGATTGGCGTTACTCTCGCTAGGGGCGCGGAGTCTAACAAGTGAAAGGTGTTCACCAGTGATTCCCGCAAGGGAATATGGGCTTTTGCGGCTTCCACTTGCAGGTCGCGGTCCCCTAAGGAAGTTCCCAGTGAACCACAATAGAGAGAGCGTAGAATCAATTAGGGATAAACTTGCCACTTGATCGAGATGATGCCGGTAATGTTTTAGTGACGTTGCCACTTGGGAGTGGAAATAGCAGGGAGATACTGCAACGTAGATACTCGGAAGTTGGCTAGCAGACGTAGAATATAGTTGCCACTTGGGGGGTGCTGACCGGAGCTTCGGTAGCGAAGCCACCAGAGGTGGTGTTCCCGGAGGAATAGCGGCTTGGAACCTCGGAGAGGAGCCAAACACAGGAGCTGTATCCAATACTAGAGTCAGGGACTGACTGAAAGAACCAGCATTGAGTTCTGGTCATAGGGTTTAGATATAGTGCAGTTCCTATTAGGCAGCCAATAGAGGGCAGTGAGAGCACAGAAAAGGACTAGACAGTTCTGCGCATGCGCAGAACACTGAGCGCTGAACGGAAGAGGGGAACAGACAGCGCTGGACGGTGGCAGCGGCGTGGAACCAGGTAAGTGAGTTTAGTTAAACAGGGGGGGATCCTGGTGGAGGAGACCTCCAGAGTCAGCGGGGACAGGCGCCGGCTACCGCGGAGACAGCGGGAGTCCAGCGTGTGACAATTTGGTAGCAAAGGAAATCGTAACATCAAAAGCGCAGACTTTTAATTTCGTAGAACATGGAGAGGACTCCAGGGACCCTAACTTCACCTCTCCAGAACTAGTTAGGGCCTGGCATTTCCCGATTTCCTAGGGCAAGAATGGAGCATATGTGTGGAATCAGCACAATAGATACAAAGTCTATTCTTTACTCTTCGGCTCCACTCCTCAGAAGTTAATTTGGAACGTCCTATCTCCATGGGGATCACAGGAGGTGAAGCTGGACGAAGTTGAGGGGTTGAGCGAAGAGATGCTTTAACTGAAGTTGTTCTTTCAGATTCCCTTTCACGAAACCTCATGTCTACACGATGGCAGAGGGAAATTTAAATCTTCTAATGACGTAGGTAGCTCTTGGGTAGTCAGTGCATCTTTAATTTTATCGGATAGCCCCTGCCAGAAGGCGGCAATTAATGCTTCAGTGTTCCACTGAAATTCAGAGGCTAATATCCTAAATTGAATGACGTACTGGCCTACTGTACGAGAACCCTGACGTAAACCTGGTTCATCGAATACACTTCTGAACATAGAAATAAATTTGGCACTATCTTGTAATACTGGGTCGTTCCTCTCCCACAGAGGGGAAGCCCAAGCCAGAGCTTGTCCAGAAAACAATGAAATAAGATAGGCCACTCTGGAACGATGGGTAGAAAAATTTTGAGGTTGGAGCTCAAAATGAACTGAGCATTGGTTGAGAAAACCCCTACAAGTTTTGGGGTCTCCATCATATTTTGACGGAGTAGGCAGGTGAAGCGTGGAAGCCGTAGACACCTGGGATGGCACTGGGGAAACGGAGGAAAGCACAGGAGCTTCAACATTAGCTGTAACATTCTGTCCAGATGTTCCTTGGGAGACTAACGCCTGGTAACATTGAAGTAACAGCTGTTGGCGAGCATCCTGTTGCTCCACACGGGTAACCAGATGCTGCAGCATCTCTTTAGCTGTAGGTTCCGAATCTGGGTTTGTCATGGCCTGATCTTACTGTCACGGGCACTAGGAGTCTTTACCCAGGGATCACCAGGTGATGGACTTACCAGAGCAGTATAGATGGTAATATGGTACTCTGGTAGCGGCGTGATCACGGAACAGGAGACAGCAGATGGTAGAGAATGCTCGTAGAAAGTCTATGACTAGCAGCACTGGTAATATATAGGTAGTAGTACACGAGGAACTGAATGGACAAAGGAAACGTGAGGGTAGTCAGTGGTCTGCGGTAGCAAGTTGTACCACTGCTATAGTGAGGAGGAATGTCCAGAAGCAACGAGGAGGTGATGAGAGTCAGCGGTCTGCGTTAGCAAGTTGTACCGCTGTCTAGGTGAAGGAATGGAATCCAGGTGGAGGTATCCGGGAAGTCAGTGGTCTGCGTTAGCAAGTTGTACCACTGCTATGTGAAAGGATACTGGAACAGGTGACTCAGGAAACAGGGATCAGTGGTCTGCCTCTAGCAAGTTGTACCACTGAATATATATGTGAGGAGGAGCACGGGGAGAGAAATGCAATACAGAGTATACACGGGCACACCAGGTCTCTGGGAAATGAGGGACAACACACGACATACCATCTCCTTGTCCTGTCTCCCAATCAATCTGACTCTTGTCCCTGTGACATGATACCTGTTTTCGACTTTCCTTTGTAGGAACAGGGTTAAGTCTGGAGGTAACCTCCCACAATAATCTCTTCTCTATCCCTAGCTCGGTCTCTTCTTGGAGTCTAAGTGAGAAAGCACTATTCTTTCCCCTAGACTCAGGTTTTGGGAAACCCACTAATTTTTGTACAGACGGGTACACACTAACTCCTAGTACTACCTCCCTGTTAAGCTGTTTCTCCACATTTTGCCACACTATTCCTTCTCCACCAGGCTTAGTATAGAAAGGTTTAAGCTGAGGCCCATCTGCCTATGATCCTCTCACATCTGTCTTTACCAGAACCTCTATAGAACTAGCTGATCTACCCACCTTCTCCCTCTTAAGCTCCAGTAAGTGGGACCCCCCCATTGTCCACTACAGTTTTGGGCCATGCTGGTTCAGATAGATACACAATTTTCCTCTGCCCTTCCTCGCAGTCACATGTTGCCCTTACTTCAGTAAACATTACCTGTGGACACACTCGGTTTATTCTGAACGCATCAGACTCAATAACAGCCTCAGCTGCCACAGATTGAACATGTATTACCCAAATCAGTATAATGTGCAGCATTGATAACATTATTGCCCGCTTCACTTATCTCAGTACAGGGAGTCTGTAAAGGGACAGGGTTGGATTTCAAGACAACACAATTTACCATATTGTAATCAGACACATCTATCATTGCAGGAACTGGAGGAAGGGGGATTGGAGAGACTGATTCAGGGTCAGTGTTACCTTCTGACAGCCCCCTTCCCTCCTCCTCAGGGAATGACTCTAGGATATTGTCACCTTCTGGTGGCAGCTTTCCTCCCTCCCCCTCAGGGGTTAATTCTGAGGACCTGCATTGCACTGCTTGTTGGCTTGTGAACACTGACACTTCAGACAGTTTACACATTTCAGGTACAATAAGACATACATATTCCCTGTCACACCCTAGTTTACATATTTCAGGTACAATTGAACATACATTTTCCCTGTCACATCCTGGTACCTGGTTAATTTCAGAGTCCACAACACCACTACTAGCAACAAAATGAGCTAACATCCTGCCTAAATCAGTTCCAAGCAAAACCTTTGAAGGAATAAGGTCTGATACCCCTACTTCCCTTAGACCTCTTCCAACACCCCAGTCAAGATAAATCTTGACTGGGGTGTAGGCACAGTAAGGTGAATTCCACCCACCTCTTGCACCAAAATAAATTTTCCTGGAATGAAGTCCTTAACCCCACCAGGTTGGAAGAATGATTTCAGGGACATAGGTCACAAACTTAAGGCAAGGACATCCAAGGTAGTATTTTCGGAAATACTACCTGTGCCACGCGCTAGTCCAGGGAGGCAGCGGGAGATTAGGGATGTTAATGCGTGGCTAAAAGATTGGTGTAGGAAGGAGGGTTTTGGATTCTTAGAGCACTGGGCTGATTTCTCGGTCAGTTGCCATCTTTATTGTCGTGATGGATTGCACCTGAATGAGGAGGGGGCTGCAGTGCTAGGGGAGAGGATGGTTAGAAGGTTGGAGGAGATTTTAAACTAGGCTCCAGGGGGGAGGGGCAAGCAAGTATTTATGGGATAGACATTGAGAGTAGTAAGAAGGAATTTAGCAAGAGTCAAGGGGGTGGAGAGGGGGGAAATGGAAGCATAGCCGATAAGGAGAGGCCCTTTTTAAAGCAAAAATAAATACCTAAGGGAGGCAATAGACTTAAGTGTATGCTTGCAAATGCAAGAAGCCTGACAGGTAAAATGGGGGAGTTAGAACTAGTAGCAATGAATGAGCAGTATGATATTATAGGTATTACGGAGACCTGGTGGGATGATACACATGACTGGGCAGTCAACTTGGAAGGCTATTCTCTCTTCAGGAGGGATAGGGTTAATAAAAGGGGAGGAGGAGTATGTCTTTTTATTAAGCCAGAATTAAAACAAAGTATTCAGGAAGTTATATACGAGAATATTGGTGATAATATAGAGGCATTGTGGGTGGAAATATCCAGCGGAGGAAAAATTCAGAGAAGTTGCTGATAGGGATATGCTATAAACCACCAGATATTAGTACGATTGAGGAAGCCCAACTTCTACAGCAAATTGAAAAGGCTATACAACTAGGTCTTATTTTAATTATGGGGGATTTTAATTATCCGGACATTGATTGGAGTACTGAGACCTGCGGTACAGCTAGGGGATATAGGGTTCTGAGCACGCTAAAAGACCATTACATGTCCCAAATAGTAGAGGAACCAACTAGGAACCGGACTATACTGGACCTAGTATTAACAAACAATGTAGACGTAATATCAAATATTCAAGTAAAGGAGCACTTGGGAAACAGTGATCATAATATGGTCTCATTTGAAATTAGTTTCCAGAAGCAACGGTATAAGGGATCAACTAGGACTTTAAACTTTAGAAAGGCAAATTTTAATATGCTAAAGGAGTCTATAAAGATCATAGACTGGGACAAAGCCTTTGAAGGAAAAAATACGGAAGAAAAGTGGGCTGTCTTTAAAATGTTAATGGAAACATGCACGTATAATTTCATTCCTATGGAAAATAAATGTAAAAGAAATAAGTCTAAACCAATGTGGCTAAATAAAAAGGTAAGGGAAGAAATGCAAAGGAAGAAGTGTCCATTTAAATTGTTTAAGTCTGAAGGGTCAGTGGAGTCCTTCCGTAGGTACAAGGAATGTAATAAAACATGCAAAGAGGAAATTAGATTGGCTAAATTAGAAAATGAAAGGCACATTGCAAAAGAAAGTAAGACAAACCCCAAAAAGTTTTTTAAGTATATAAATGGCAAAAGTATTAAAAAAAGTTAATATAGGACCCCTAAGAAGTGAGATGGGTGAATTGATAAATGATACTAAGGAAAAAGCAGAGGTATTGAACACTTTCTTTTCTTCAGTATTTACCAGAGAGGAACAAATGGCAGGGGAATCACCTGACTCAAGCTGGCAGTGTCGGAACTGACTTCTCGTGTGGCAAGTTCAAACGGCTGGAGAACCTTGCACAACACGGAAATCAGTCTCCACTGCGCTTGACTCAGGCGCATCCCCACTCCTTTGCCTATGTCGTAGGTGGCGGTGTAGGCCTGAATGGCCTTTTGCTGCTCCTCCATCCTCTGCAGCATATGTCAGACGCCGTCCCCGCTGATTCCCTGTCAGACGGGGAACGGACGTCTGATCTCCCCGTCGGCTGCTACGGACTTCCGGATAGCGGGCGCATGCACCCTGGTCTCAGTCCCGTTGCTAGGCAACAGGACGCTGCTTCTGTTCCCGCTGCCGCCTCCGCTCTCCACCAATCAACTCAGTCTGGATTCTATTTAAACCTGCCTCTGGCGCCATTAGGGTGCCAGAGTAACAGGTTCACCACCAGTGTTCCTGGCTTCCCTACTACTCCATACTCCTGAGTATTCTGATTCCTGATTACCTGTTGTGACCCCGGCTTGGCGACCATTCTACTCTTCTGTGTGACCCATTCTGTACTGTGACTTCGGCTTGGCGACTATTCTTTTGGATTACCCTTTTGTACCTGATATTCCTGATTGCTGTGACCCGGAACCGTCTGACCTCTCTACGCTACACTGGTAACTGGCTAATAGGACCGCGACCTGCGTGCTCTCTGCTGCGAAGTCTAAACCTCCTTGCAAGGGTCCCTGGTGAATACCAGGGGTACGTTAGACTCCGCGCCTGTTTGACCAGTGGCAAACAGGCACCAATACCGGTTAGTGTCATATTATCTTCAGCCTCATAGGCCTACAGCGTGACAGCATATAGAGGGTGGAGTTCCAGCGCATCACAACCTCTTGTTTGAGGTGATGGCAGGGCAGGTTCATGCTTTTTTGATGTGCCTCGAGCCTGCAGTAGGCACTGGCAGAATGCCAAAAGTGTCCAGCAATTTTGCGGGCCACCGCAAGCATCTCCTGCACACCCCTCTCACTCTTGAGGTAATGCTGCACCACCAAATTAACGGTGTGGGCAAAACATGGGACGTGCTGGAAATTGCCCATATGCAATGCCTGCACAATGTTACTGGCATTGTCTGACACCGCAAATCCACAGGAAAGTCTAAGTGGGGTAAGCCACTGCGAAATAATTTCCCTCATTTTCTCTAATAGGTTGTCAGTGTTGTGCCTCTTATTAAAGCCTGTAATACACAATGTTGCCTGCCTTGGCACGAGCAGACGTTGTGTAGATGCTGCTACTGATGCAGCTGCTGCTGTTGCTGCGAAAGGGGATGCATCTACCCAGTGGGCTGTCACAGTCATATAGTCCTTCGTTTGGCCAGAACCACTTGTCCACATGTCCGTGGTTAAGTGGACAGTGGTTACAACCGCATTTTTAAGAGCACTGAGGACACTTGCTCGTACTTCTCTGTACATCTTTGGTATCGCCTGCCTAGTGAAGTGGAATCTCGACGGGATTTGGTACCGGGGACACAATACCTCCATCAACCCTCTAAATCCCACTCCACTGATGGCGGACACCGGGCGCACGTCTAACACCAACATAGCAGTTACAGCCGCAGTTATACAATTTGCAATAGGGTGACTACTATCGTATTTTGTGGTCATGGCAAATGACTGTTGGACGGTCAATTGTTTTTTGAAAGACATAGCGGTCTTACGACTTCAGGATTCCTCGGATGAATCCCGTATAGAAGAGGACTCAGTCTGGCTGGTGACATGGCCTGCAGTTCTAAATCTGATGGAGATCGTGGAGGAAGTTGACGAGGAGGGTGTTGGTGGTGTGTATCCAACAGGACCAAGGGATTTAGGTGTCCCTGTACTGATGACGGTCCTAGGCCCAGTTCCTGAACTAACCACTGAACTATGAAGGTTATTCAGGTGACGTATAAGGGTGGATGTCCCTAGGTGGGCAAGATCCTTAACCCTGCTTATTTGAGCTTTACATAAGCTACATATGGCCATACATTGGTTGTCCGGATTTGGATAAAAATAACTCCAGACCGAAGAGGTGCATTTTTTGGTCTTCTGACGAGGCATGATGATGGGCTTTCTCATCCCATGGACATCAGCTGTTTCCCCCCCTGGTGCCTCATTTACAATAATCACATCACCATCCTCATCATCAAGTTCCTCCACAGTGCCAGCTACATCAATAGCCTCCTCCCGATGTACAACATTGACACCTTGATTATCCAAATCTGGATCTACACTGTGGGTGATCCTTCCAACATATGCAGAGGGTGTGCTGCAAATGCTGGATGGAGTCACCTCTTCCCGTACAGTGATGGGAAGGTCAGGCTTCACAACCACCAACACCCTTGGACTCGCCTTGGGGATTTGTGATGTCATCTGTTTAGAAGGCAGAGTTCTTTGCTGTTTTGTTGTTGTTGCTGACAGCATAACTCTCTTAATTTTTTTGTAGGGGGGGGAGGAGGAGGGCTTAGATCCTTGGGTGAAGCTGGACCACTAGTCATGAACACGGGCCAGGGTCTAAGCCGTTCCTTGCCACTCCGTGTAGTAAATGGCATATTGCCAACTTTACGTTTCTCCTTAGATGATTTTAAGTTTCTCTTTTTGAACTTTGTAATATAGCAGTACCACTGGACTTATACTGCAGAATCAGTGAACTTTGTAATATATCAGTACCACCGGACTTATACTGCAGAATCAGTGAACTTTGTAATATATCAGTACCACTGGACTTATACTGCTGAATCAGTGAACTTTGTAATGTAGCAGTACCACTGGACTTATACTGCGGAATCAATGAACTTTGTAATATATCAGTACCACTGGACTTATACTGCTGAATCAGTGAACTTTGTAATATAGCAGTACCACTGGACTTATACTGCAGAATCAGTGAACTTTGTAATATAGCAGTACCAATGGACTTATACTGCGGAATCAGTGAACTTTGTAATATATCAGTACCACTGGACTTATACTGCTGAATCAGTGAACTTTGTAATATAGCAGTACCACTGGACTTATACTGCAGAATCAGTGAACTTTGTAATATAGCAGTACCAATGGACTTATACTGCAGGATTGTTTTGGGATATTTTTTTTTTTTTAATATATACTTTTTTTGTAATGTCTTTTATAACTTTTTTGGAAAATTTTTATAATTTGGGAATAATGGGGAAATAACAATGCCCTTAGAAGGACAGAGCACAGGACACAGCACCACTGGACTGAACAGGACACAGCACAGGACCCAGCAGCACCACTGAACTGAGAAGGACAGAGCACAGGACACAGCACCACTGGACTGAGCAGAACACAGTACAGCACAGCACAGCACTGAACAGCACAGCACAGCACAGCACAGCACAGAACTGAACAGCACAGCACAGCACAGCACGAGATATAGCAGGACAGAGGACCACCTAACACAACCTCCCTCTAACCTGATCAATGCCCGAGTGAAGATGGCGGCGACTAGCGGGGAATTTATAGGATCTGAGTATCGCGAGATCCGACAGCGGGATTATGACTCAGAGCCTCGGTTTCAGTTTGGCAATTGGCGGGAATACCCGGATCTGTCTCAGATCCGGCTCGGATCGGCAACGTTCGGGTGGGCTCGGATTTCAGATATCCGAGCCCGCTCATCTCTAATTTTCCTAAGACCCTATTCAGCTTGAATTTGTCATTTATATATAACCCTGTCTCTGCAGTCAGCATGTCTGAGGCTTCCCAGAGGCATGTTAGATTTCACTGTCCTGAAAGAGATATTTTCAAAGGCTTTCACCTTGCGACCTGCCATAAAAGAAAAGGTGCTACAATGGATCTAGGATTTTATCTACCAGAACCCTCTGGGTAGTTTAACATAAACAAACACATTGATTTAAACAACACCTCTGAGCCATGTCATGCTATTTCTAGGAATTAATTCACAAACACATATTTGCAGATTTATATACCTAAATATTAGCTTGCACATGACACTTTTTTCTAAAACAAATACAAAGAAAGTTGCCCAACTACCTGTTGCTTTGTATAGCATCATGAGACTATTGAAGAAGAAATGCTATGACATAGAATATATATAACAGCAGTGGCCACCCTGTGACTCTAAAGCCACATGTGGCTCTTTGAGCTTTGAAATGTGGCTCCTGACTGGGAACATCAACAAAGTACAGTGTTTCAGGCTCTGGCATGGGCTGATTGGAAAACATTCACCTGCTCGACTGACCGAGAGCAGCCATGTCTTGTGACCTCCTCTGCACAATGTAGGGAAGTCACAGTGTCACAGACAATTAAATTGGGGAAGGAGGAGGTGGAGAGAGTGTAGTGTACTCTTTCTCCTTCATCTGCGCAAGCTCCAGCTGGAGGTGGGTGAGGTAAGTAAGGGGCATGTGAGATCTGATGGCATGTGATGAGGCTAATGGGCATTTAAGTATATGTGATGGCATTTGGGAAGAAGTGATGAATATGTAGATGTCTGTTGGTATGTGTGGAAGTTTGATTGGCATATATGGAGCACGTGGGAAGGTCTGATGGCATGTGTGGGGAATTTGGGTAGATCTGATGGTATGTGGTGAGATCCGGTGGCCATGTGAGGGGCTTGTGGGGAAGTCTGATGGCATATAAGTTGCATCCGGTAAAATCTGGTGGCGGGGGTAGAGAGACTGATGGGCATGTAAGCGGCATGTGGGGAGGTCTGATGGGCATGTAAGGAACATGTTGGGAGGTCTGATGAGCATCTGGAGAGGCCTGATGGGCATGTGACAATATCAGACGAGCATTTCTGGGTCACGTGGGTAGATTTGATGGCATGTGGAGAGGCTGATGGGCATGTAAGGGACATGTTGGGAGGTCTAATGAGCAACTGGAGTGGTCTGATGGGCATGTGGGAATATCTGACGAGCATTTCTGGGTCATGTGGGGAGTTCTCATGGCATGTGGGAAGATCTAATGGGCATGTAAAGAGGGCTAAGGTATTGTGGATGCTGTAGCAGTGTGAGCTACTGTGAAGATATTATTAGTAGTCCTTTGAACCCTCCTCCACTGGACACAGCAGCGAGGTAAAAGCTGTACAGTGCAGAGCTGGTCTGATTTGTTCATTATTCTGAAAAATTTTGGCAATGTGTTGGGTATTTTCTTTCTTTTTTTTTCTTTTTTGCTTAGCACGATATTGTAAATTATGTTATGTTTTCAATGTATGTGTGTGCACTATGTAAGCACGCATTTATACTGGGTATATGTATATGCACACATCTATAAAAGAGTTGACTCTTTACAGTACCTATAGATATTTTTTGGCTCTTTGTCTCTGTCTGGTTGGCCACCCCTGATATATAACATTACGTGTGTGACAGGACTACATCATTTCAGCACAAAGCACATTAAGATCTAGAATCCTACGAGCAGGGGCAGGCTGGCAGACTTTAGCCCGGGGGGCAAACACATAGGATTGGCTAAGCAGCGGCTTATCCGTAAAGGGTGGTCTTCGGTACAATATATATTTATCAATATAAAAAGAGCCTATTTTAGTGTTGCTTAATCTAGCAATACTTTATTATTATAAATGATAAATCTTAAATAATGAAATCAAATAATGCAACAAAAAACAAACCTCACTTTACATTGCATTTTATTTTATATGTTACTTCTCCCTACAGAACTTTTGGTTTTGTTTTTTTTGCATACCTCGCTGATTATAATGGGGTATAAATCATATTATAGCAATAGATTATATAATGTTCTATTACAGTACTGAACACAGGGGCTGATTTATCAAAATACAAAAAGCCATTTTGCTTTAAAAACCTGATGTTTTTGCCAGCAAAAGGGCTTGTTTTTTTGCTTTGGACTATATACTAATAGGGCTATTATTTGTTTTAAGTTTAATGTAAAACAGATAATATGAGGGTGGTATTGGGAGGAGAAGGAGAGCACTAGGTGTCAATCTGACACCCTGGCCCAGAGCTGGATTAAGGGTAAGAGGGGCCTGGGGTACTTTAGACAGGGGGGACCCCTATGATGTAACATGGTTATCATTTTAGACAAATACACAGGCAATACTGTGTGCACTACTGTTAGATACACACAGCTCTGCCTTAACGAGCAGTACAGTGTGAAGCGGGATATACCTCCCAACTGTCCTTGTAGTCAGACCAAATCCTGATTAATGAGACAGTCACCCAAATTCGGGACTGCTCCAACAGATTCAGGACAGTTGGCAGACCTGTGGCTGTTGGTGTTTGAGATCAGTTGCTGCTTGTCTGCATCCTGGAATATAGAAAGCCCTATTTGGAAAAAAATTGGGTACATGAAATTTAGAAAACTCCAACCAGCCTCGCTGTTAAATCAATAACATGCACCTTTTATAATAAAGCCTCCCTCCAGCCCGAAAAAAATAGTATTAACATATGATAAATAGCTCTACTTCCCTCCAACTAGCCCTGACATTAAATTAATAGCATACACATTTAATAAATAGATCTATTTACCCCAACATTAAATAGTATTCCCATTTAATAAATAAACCTATTTCCCTCCCTCCAAAAAGCCCCAGCAATAAATTAAATAGCATTTACATTGAATAAATATAACCATTTCCCACAACCATCCCAGGCATTAAATAATTCATAATCACATTTAATAACTAGACCTAATTTTCCCCAAACAGCCTACATTCAATGAATTGCTCTCAAACCACCCCATCTTAACTTCATAGGCCCCACTATTAAATTAAATTGCCCCACCACCCATAAATAAAATAGCACACATAATTAGCCCCCAACCTGCACTTACCTCCCACATTATATTACGATCCGCCTTCCCTCACACATTATATTAATATACTGGCCCCCTCATACACACACAATAGATACTGGCCACATACACACACACACACACACACACACACAATAGATACTGGCCACATACACACACACACAATTGATAGAGGCCACACACACACACACACACACAATAGATACTGGCCAAACACACACAATAGATACTGGCCACACACACATACACAATAGATACTGGCCACACACACACACACAATAGATACTGTCCACACAAACACACACAATAGATACTGGCCACACACACACACAACAGATAATGGCCACACACACACAATAAATACTGGCCCCACACACACACACACACACACACACACACACACACACACAATAGATACTGGCCCCACACACACACACACAAATTAGATACTGCCCCACATATACAAAATAGATACTGGCCAGCCACACACACACGATACTGGCCACACACACAATATACTGACATACACACACAATACACTGACTTACAACCGCAAACCCACACACACACACAATACACTGACATACCACCTCACAGCCCTCACCGGCACTTACCTAATTCCAGACGCAACGTGCTCTGGATGATCCTCTGCACACATGAGACGGCACCTGTCACGTGGTGCGCGTCCCATGTGGCAGCAAGGCCACACGTATTGGAAGGGAGGGTGGAGGGTCAGATCCTAGGGATCAGCAGCCAATAGGAGAAGTTGGCTGTTCCTGGAGGAGGGGCCAGCCAGCAAGCAATGCTAAAAGGCTAGGGACCGGCCCAAAATAGATTTATTTTTTTTGGTCAGGCCCATGGGGCATATGCCCCCCTGCCCTCTGGCCCAGCCCGTCCCTGCCTACCAGACAACACTTGCCGTGAACAAGCATACTACCAGCGAAACTCGCGTCAGTTTCGCTGGTCACATCCCACTTGTTAACTGTCCAACATTATCGAGCAGTTCAGAATACAAATTTCAACTTTAGATAGACCAGTATTATTCATTTAATTGGCAAGGTGCACATTTACCGTATGCGCTATTGGCTCATCAGCACTTGGTATATCTGTGTCTCTTCAGGGTTAACGAACGGTTCACACTTAGAAGGAATTCATCCATATAGCAGTAACAATATGATAGAACTGCAGCCGTTACACCCTTTGATGTTCCGAATTGATAGTCATTGAGTAACTCTGTAGTATAATACGGATTATAGAAGTATGCATTAACCTATTGGGTACTCTATATCGTCAATACTATCTAGTCATTTAAGCGATTGCATGCGGGACAACTACTTATATCTCATGCAGTTTAGAATATAATTATCATCTTTCCAGTATAGAAGGAACGAGGAATTATCAAAAGTGTCGTAATACGAGCAATACAATTATCTGCCTAAATTAAGTTAATACAATATTATATAACATTCACACCGTCAATAAGGCACGATTTCTTTAAATGTGCCGTAGCATATAATTTCTTTTATAAATATCAAATGCGACATTCCCCGTTATATTCAATACTGAAATAATCCTAGGTATAAATCCTAGGCTTTTATTAACATATATAGTATTCTCAATTTGAGATATCCAGAACACCAACATAGGGACACACCAATTCTCGATTGGAGATTAAAAAACCTGCTTGCCTTACTACTATCTCTTTGTGCGATCTAAATTACATAAGATACAATCTTGCTACAATTGACATTATAGTAGCAGTGCTTAAAGAGTTTTCCAATACATTATGTCCAAAAGCAATTCATAAACTACACTTCTATTTATATTAGAATCGGGACAGCACTGTTATATGAGTTATATTGAGTGCACCATAATCCACTAATAGGTTCCACTATATTAAGCAATGTATAAAGTTTAACCTCTGGACTGCTCTCACATTATATAGAGGGTATATGATAATAATCTTTATACAATAAGACTACATTTAATTTACTGCCCCATATAATTAATGTAAGTGAGACTTATAGGATGTGACCAGCTTTTACTCACCAATCCATGTATCTATTTTATTTTGTTTAATATTTTGCTGTTTTAAAAATATTTTATTTAAATATATGTAATAAAAGTTAAGTTTTAAAACCAAGCCCCTGATCAATTCCTATCTACATTTACTTACTAGTGGAGTGCTTAGTGCATCCTATTTTTCTTTCTTCTTCTTTTCTCTAACAGGAAAAGTAGGTAAGAAAACAACAGGACCAGACACCCTAGAGGACCAAAACATCAGCATCCTCTGGAAGATGAAGCACCAGTCTGGACTGATTCCAACTTAAAATGTAATAGAATTTCTTTAGGAACCCCCTACATTTGTACGTAAAAAGTGTAAATCTAATTCATAGGATAGCAACCTTAGGGGTAGATTTACTAAAACTTCTAAAAAGGAAAAGTGGAGGTATTGCCCATAACAACTACTCAAATTCTGGCTATCATTTTTATAGTACATTCTAGAAAATAATAGCTAGAATCTGATTGGTTGCTATGTGCAACACCTCCACTTTTGCTCTTAGAAGTTTTAGTAAAACCACCTCTTAAACCTGCCCAAAGCCTTGTCCCAATCTTCATCTGCATCTTCCTTAGACCTGCATCTCAGAGCTGCAAGGCTGTCTGACAACACCAATGAGCGTAAATAGGTATAAATTACTGAGCTCAGTGAACTTGACCCCAACTATGTGGAATGTGCAACATTTAGAATGCTGCTATGTATTGTGGCAAATAATTACTACATACTGGAGCAGTCATACATATATATATATTGTGACAGGATGGACCGCCTATGCCACCCTGTCTGTTGTTGCTGGGAACCGGCTGGGCTTACTTTGCCACCGTTCCCTTTCGTTATCCCAAATGCACCCTCTTGCCGCAGTAGGAGGGGCTTAAAATGCTGCCACCATTGAGCTCCTTCTATGGCACTCAGAACCACGTTCCTTCTAGGTAACTGACGCTGCTAGTGTACCTCGTTGCTGGTGTACCCGGGCTGGTAACTCCGGACCTCTTACTATTGATCTGGGTTGCTGTTAATGGATCCCCCCCTGGCCTATCACATTGACCGGGGCTGCTGGGTAGCAGGCAGAGTGGTGGTAATGGAAATGCTTTGGTCCAAACCTCAGAGACAGCTGGAGAATGGATTAGATTTAGGGTCTAATCTCTAGATCACAGGAATACAGCAATATTGAACATGTTTCCAACCAGGTCTTTGAAGCAAGATGTTTATTTGCTCTCACTGGTTAAAGGTCCCAGTGGTCAGGTCAGTTGATATCAGAAGAACACTTTTCACAGACAAGCTAGTGCCTTTTATACATTTCAGACACATGCTATTATTAGCATCAGGATACTCTATTACACAAACATGGATTTACATGCATTGCAAAGCTGACAAAATTTGCGCTTATCTATGAAATTCCCTCTGGACAAGAGGCCACACAGTAACGACCCCCTGCTGGGCCTTTCGCCAGAGCAAGCATGACACTTCATCACAAAACTTCGTTAGCACTTCCTGTTGTCAGAATCCCTTGCACATATGCCTAATTGGAGGTTTCCACTAGCAACCTTACAAATTCTAAACAATGACACTTCCATACTAAATACATCCCAATACACATAAGACCTCCATCCACAAAGGCCTATTGTATCAGATATATGCATCAGAAATAATTCATATCCTTTAGTAAGGTGAAAACAGGAAAAAGCAGTTTCTACCCTGGTCTCAAAAATAACGATTTCCTATCTCAGAATATACACAATATTAAAAATACGTGCATTGGCAATTTATATAAATCAGCGCCCCGCGCTATTTCCCTTACATAAATTGATACCATAAGTTTTTTATGAGTGATCCAGTCACACACATATATATGATATATATTCCATAGACAAAAAACCTTACGGTTGAACATGTCCGATTAAGGTACCTTACACACCATGTAAACTGTAAGAAAACTATTGAAACTCTTCCATTCAAACTCCAAAAAGCAATGAAATTACGACGATTAAGGCAGAAGCCTTAATGGACGTGTTCCTTGAGCAATACAGACATGGTATGCCATCACATCCTGCGGTTAGCTGCAGATTGAGCACTATCTGTCACGAGCCGCGGCGGTACTCACAGCCGCCGCGGCTCGCTTATGGCTCCCTCTGGCATCCCGGCCGTCACCTTGACGACCGGGACGTCATTTCCCCTTCCTACCCGGCCGTCGCCAAGGCAACGACCGGACGCCTGTCATATAGCGCAGCGTCCCGGCGGTGTTGGAAGCCGGGGCGCATGCGCAAAAAAGGACACAGCCTGTGGGCTAATCTTATTCATTCAACATATTTTCCGGCTCCATGGACTCCCTACTGACATTGTCTCCGATCGGGGTTCTCAGTTCATAGCACAATTCTGGAAATCCTTCTGTACCCTTCTCGGAATCAAGGTCAGTTTGTCATCCGCATACCACCCTCAATCAAATGAGCAAACTGAAAGGGTTAACCAGTCCTTAGAGAAGTTTTTACGATGCTACACATCGGAGTTCCACGATAACTGGTCTTCCTTGTTACCCTGGGCGGAATTTGCCTGTAATAATTCCTGTCACTCATCTACCAAGACCTCTCCGTTTTTTTGCAATTATGGTTTTCACCCTAGATCTAACTCTTTGTATTCACTCAAGTCAGTTGGTGTCCAGGAGATCCGCTCCACTGCAAGGGATCTCAGACTTATCTGGAGGAAAGTACAGTCATCTTTGAGACAAGTTTCATTTGTCGCAAAAAAAAAATCGGACCGCCACCGTACCATCTGCTCCCTCAAGGTGGGCCAGAAAGTGTGGCTGTCTACAAAAAACATTAGGCTCAGACAGCCTTGCAAGAAGTTGGGCCCTAAGTTCATCGGTCCGTTCCTTATTATTAAGCAGGTAAATTCTGTTGCATTTAGGCTAAAAATCCTGGGCTCATTGAGAATCCCCAACACATTTCATTGTTCTCTATTGAAGCCAGTACTTTATCCAACTCAAGCCCAGTCTTCAAGCAAGCCACAGAGATACGTTGTTCAGAAAATCCTGGATTCGAAAAAAGTGCAAGGGCAGGTGCACTTCTTAGTGCAGTGGAGGAATCGTGGGTTAGAAGAACGGTCTTGGATTCCGCGGAGACAACTCCATGCTCCTAAACAATTGAAGGAATTATTCAAAAAATTTCCAAGAAAACCTGGGTGTTCGGGGTTCCTTAACCCCTCCTCAAGGGTGGGGGGGTACTGTCACGAGCCGCGGCGGTACTCACAGCTGCGGCAGCTCGCTTCTGGCTCCCTCTGGTGTCCCGGCCGTCACCTTGATGACCGGGACGTCATTTCCCCTTCCTACCCGGCTGTCGCCAAGGCAATGGCCGGACGCCTGCCATATAGCGCTGCGTCCCGGCGGTGTTGGAAGCCTGTGGGCTAATTAAAGGGGGCTGGAAGTTACAGGCATTAGCCTGCATCTGGGTGCATCTATCAGGGACTAGCCCTGATTGGTCTGCTGCTATATTGCTGATTAGTCTGCAGGGGTGCATGTAAGTTCTGATTGGGCCAGCTGTGTATTTAAGGCAATGAGGTCTGCTGCCTCATTGCTGGTTATAGTTTCTGTATGCAGTCTGCTAGACCTGATCTCTGCCTTGTTCCTGTCTATTGGACTTGCTGTTGTTTACCCATGTATGACCCTTGGCTTGGATTTGGACTTTGCTTGTGAATCTCTTGACCCTGACCTCTGGCTTGAATACCGACCGCCCTGTCTGCTCGTGACCCCTGACCTCAGCTTGTATACTGGTACTGTTGTCTGCTGCCGGCCCCTGACCTCTGCTTGGATCCCACTCCGCTTGCCTGGGTTCTCCCCAGCCGGTACACACTTCACGACCCTCTGTCAGTCTGCAGCCCAGCCTGTCCCCACCATCAGGGGCTCCAGTGAACACCTGACTGGCAGAGTAGACTCCGGGTTGTGTTGTGCCGGCTGGAGGGGTTCCTAACACTATCATGTAGTGAGATTGCTGTCACTCACAAAATGGTGGATCTGCTAATTTGCAGATTTGTGTGTTCACTGGAATACACACATACAGTACTATTACATTTTCTTAGTTTAGCTTTATCATAGTTTAGGGCCTGGGTGTCTTAGAAAGAGACAGTAAAGCAATTTCATAAAAAATTAGAACTACAAAATCCCTACAGAGAATTTCTCCCTCCAAGACTGTGCCTGCTTATTAGAGATACCTGCAAAACATTCTTACATTCAACATACTACACCCTCCTGACAGATCTCGGCAGAGCATTCCTCCCACCAACACTGTACCTACTCCCAGCAGATGCCTACAGAATATCCCTCCTCCTGAAACACAATACTTGCTCCTGACATACCCCTGCAGAGCATTTCTCCCTCCAAGACTGTGCCTGCTCCTAAAAGATACCTGCAGAACATATCTCCTCACCAAACAGTATCTACTCCCGAGAGATCCCTGCAGAGCATTCCTCCACACAAAACACTTCCCGTAGCTGACAGAACTCTGCAGAACATCCTTACACAACATACTACCCCCTCCTGACAGATCCCTGCAGAGCATTCCTCCCACCAACACTGTACCTGCTCCCAGCAGATCTCTACAGAATATCACTCCTCCTGTAACACAATACTTGCTACTGACATACCCCTGCAGAGCATTTCTCCCTGCAAGACTGTGCCTGCTCCTAAAATCTATCTGCAGAACTTAGCTCATCACCAAACACTATCTGCTCCCGAAAGATCCCTACAAAGCATCCCTCTACTCACCATACTACCGCTCCTGACAGATCCTTGTAGAGCATTCCTCCCTCCAATATTGTACCTAATCCTAAAAGATATCAGCAATACATTCTTCCTCACCAAATATGGTTACTGTGGCTGATGGATTCCTGAAGAAAATCTCTCTATGCATTTGGATTACACTATTGTGCAATTTACTAAAATAGTCTTGATGGCTTTATGTATCCTTAAAAATTAGCTTAGTGATTGTGGAAGAATGTAATGTCAAACATTGCTTACTGAAAACCAAACTAAGTAGAGGCTTATACATCAATTTAATTTTTAACACTATTGTTATTTTGTAGTTCTAATTTTTTATGAAGTTGCTTTACTGTCTCTTTCTAAGACACCCAGGCCCTAAACTACGATAAAGCTAAACTAAGAAAATGTAATAGTACTGTATGTGTGTATTCCAGTGAACACACAAATCTGTGAATTAGCAGATCCACCATTTTGTGAGTGTCAGCAATCTCACTACATGATAGTGCTGAATCTGCAGCTAACCACAGGATGTGATGGCATACCATGTCCGTATTGCTCAAGGAACATGTCCATTAAGGCTTCTGCCTTAATCATCGTAATTTCATTGCTTTTTGGAGTTTGAATGGAAGATTTTCAATAGTTTTCTTACAGTTTAGATGGTGTGTAAGGAACCTTAATCGGACATGTTAAACCGTAAGGTTTTTTGCCTATGGAATTTTATGGCTTTTTGTAAAGTAAAAATATTGATAATTTTCAAATTCCATGTATCTAAATGTGAAATCCCCCACCCTCTGCCCAGCAACAATCCTCTATCACATGCCACCCTGCCCCCTAAATTATTACATGCCCCTCCCACTGCCAACCAGGTTCTCTCACATGACACCCACTTTTCTCACATGTCATCTCCTGCTCATCAGCAATTCACACATATGGGCCCTTGCTGACCTATCAACTAGATTTTCTCTCTCATGCCACTCCCTGACCATAAGCTTCTAATATCTGCCCTGCACACCAGCTTTTCCCTCACATGCCACCCAACTCACCAGCGATTATCTCACATTCCTACCTCTGCTCCGCCAATGACAACTTCACAACACAGAGAGCCATCCTCTGGTCCCTGCACAACACAGAGAGCCATCCTCTGGTCCCTGCACAACACAGAGAACCATCCTCTGGTCCCTGCACAACACAGAGAGACATCCTCTGGTCCCTGCACAACACAGAGAGCAATCCTCTGGTACCTGCACAACACAGAGAGCCATCCTCTGGTCCCTGCACAACACAGAGAGCCATCCTCTGATCCCTGCACAACACAGAGAGCCATCCTCTGGTCCCTGCACAACACAGAGAGCCATCCTCTGGTCCCTGCACAACACAGAGAGCCATCCTCTGACACTTGCACAACACACAGAGCCATCCTCTGACCCCTGCACAACACAGAGCCATCCTCTGACCACTGCACAATACAGACAGCCATCCTCTGACCCATGTATAATACAGAAAGACATCATCTGACCCCTGCACAACACAGAGAGCCATCCTCTTACCCTGCACAACACAGAGAGCCATCCTCTGACTCTGCACAACACAGAAGTCATCCTCTGATCCTGTACAACACAGAGGTAATCCTCTGATGCCTGCACAATACATAGAGCTATGCTCTGACCCCTCCACATTACATAGAGTATTCCTCTGACCCCTGCACATTACAAAGAGCCATCCTCTGATCCCTGCACAACAGAGAGCCATCCTCTGACCCCTGCACAATACATAGAGCTATCCTCTGACCACTCCACATTACATAGAGTCTTCCTCTGACACTTGCACAATATATAGAGCCATCCTCTGACCCCTGCACAATACATAGAGCCATCCTCTGACTCCTGCACAATACATAGAGCCATCCTCTGACCCCTGCACAAAACATAGAGTCATCCTCTGACCCCTTCACAGCACAGAGAGACTATAGTAGCAAACAATTGTGGGAATTACAAACATGCCCCCCCTTTCGGTGAAGAATTGAAGACTTCAATCAACAATGGGTCCCCCATGGACAAAGAAATGAACAGATTACAAGCCAGGGCATTTGGAAGTATAAATAACTTTTGGGACTGGACATGCCAGGACTTTTGGAATTACAAATTTATTTTGGACTTGGTTTACAGCCAAGGACTTGGACTTGGACTATTTTGGACTTGGTTTTCTTGGATTGAAAGCTGCTTGACAACAGAGGAAAACTTCATTGGTGAGTATTAGGGAATTTATTATTTTTAATAAAAAGATGTGGTATCAATGAGGGTGTTTACTGTATTTATTGTGGGTTTATTGTTTTTAATAAATCCTAGGGGTTGTAATGAGGGTGTGGTGGTTTTGTCAACATTTTGTTTTGTGGAACTACAGGTCCCAGACAGGCTGTGGGTGTCAGGGCATGTTGGCACTTGTGGTTCTCCAAGTGCCAACATGCCCTGGCTGCCATGGGTATGCTGGTGCTTGTAGTTATACAAGCAGCAGCATGCCCACACTATTTTGGGCAACCTGGCTGGCTGGGACTTGTAGTTCCACAAAACAGCATCTGTTTATTTTTTTCTCAATTTTTTGCCATTATTACCCTACTACCCACAGTCCAGGGGTAGGAAGAGCCCTAGTGCTATCAGCACTGGGCTGGGTGTCCCTAGGGGGGGCACTCATTTTTTTCGGCAGACCCCACTCCCGAGGGAATCCAGCCCAGCGCTGAACAGCCTGGGGTTGGTTAGCCATTATGGCAGGGGAACCCCTGCTGTGTGTCCCCCATGCTATAGTGCCTCCAACCCCGGCTGGTTTGCCTAGTGCTGGTTAAGTGAAAATCAGGGGAACCCCACACAAATTTTTTCCCGATTTTCACGGAACCAGCAGTGGGCTGGCAGCACTAGGGTTTTTTAAATCTCCGTAGAAAAATATATATATATATATATATATATATATATATATAAAGGGAAATATTTTTCTTTCCCCATATATATATATTTTTTTCATTTCTGATATATGGTTTTCTTCAATATAAGAGACATTTGCCCATGGACTAACATCAGGAGCTGTGGCTCAGCTGATATATGCACAGTTCTGGTAACACAAAGTTGTGGGTTCAATTCCCCATCTGAGCTAAACTCATTGCAATAGTTCTATTTATTGTATTAGCGTGGGAAAATCTAGAAATAGAACTGTGGGAAAATCTAGAAATAGAACTTTCATTAGGTATCAGACCTCCTACCAGGTAGGAGGTGTTGGTGGCGGCTCCTCCATTTTTTTTATTTTTCTGCAATCAAGACAGAAGATTCGTGGGATGTACAAATATGGAGCCCTGAGTGAAGAACTGAAGACTTCAATCAACAATGGGTCCCCCCTGGACAAAGAAATGAACAGATTACAAGCATGGACTTTTGGAAGTACAAATATGTTTGGGACAGGGGCAAGCATGGACTGTTGGATACAAATTTATTTTGGACTTGATTTACAGCCATGTTTGGATTGAAAACTTCATTGGTGAGTATTTTGGAATTATTATTTTTTTAATAATAAATCTGTGTCCGGTGGAAAATCATGGTAACTTTAGGGTCAGTAGTATCTGAGGCGCCAATCGCTCGTGTATATTGTTTGCAGTAGCAGAAAGACACACGCGCCGTCCCTTCTGTGCTGATAAACATTATAATAGCATGGGTGCTTGAATAACTATGAACTGAAAGGGAATATCGTTCATTCAGGCTGCTTTAACTGGCTCAGTTATTTAGTCAGAACAGGAACCCTCAATACACATTACAGAGACTTGTTTAAATTATCTCTAGGAAGGGAACACTGCAGTCTAAACTTTCAATGACAGCTGCTTTCAACTAACACTCCTATACAATATCATATGTTAGCAAGAGGCTACGGAGTTAACTCTTTGTAATATATAGCAACATGCTTAATGAGGAAGTATCTGTCACTATATAATACGATCTACAGACACATTCTTTAGCTCTGCTGATAATAGCTTAGACGTTTCTATAGAGGGCTCCTCCCCCCCTCTGGAGACTTAGTACAAGTATATGAATGTTATCTCTAAGAAGGGAATAGGGCAACCAGGTTTATCAGTGTCAGCTGTTCTCACTTTATTAATGTTTGAATACAGTACCCAGCAGGAGGCTGACGATACAACCCTTTGTGTTACAAAGCACTATCTGTAACAAGGAGGTTATAACAGATATACAACGTAACCCATGGATAGAATTTACAGTTCTGCTGCTTTCAACCAACGCTGCCCGTATAAAACACCATATGACAACAAGAAGCTACAGATTTAACCCTTTATGATACATAGTAACATGCTTAATGAGAAAGTCACTGTCACTATATAACACGATTTACAGATACACTCTTTAGCTCTGCTGATAAAAGACATTACTTTTATGTATAGCAGAAACAATGCCAGTTTCAACTATAACCCTGTTTCATCAGCATTCAAACATATGCAATGTGTTCCGCTATTCATGTGTTCCTCTGGTAGTAATTAAGATTTATTTCACTTTTGAAATACAAAGAGTTAAAAGTCCGAGGGGCCTCTCCTATATACCAATGGTTTTTGTAATTCATGGCCAGGCAAGATTTATTACCATGCACCGTAGCTGTAAACGGGCACTAAAACATAGACACACTTGCTCTTTACGGCATATTGCAATGACAGCACATGAAAGGAGAGAGTCAGGCAGCGTAGGAGGGCAAGGAAGGCAAAAATACACTGCTATGCATTATTACAAAATAAATGCAACATTTTTGTTACATCAGGAAAGGAAGTATCATTGTAGCAAGATGCAATTTACAATGTGGCAGGTTGGATACACTTATAAAACAATCTGAAACAATAGCAGAACAATACTATAATATGCTGTTGAATACTTCAGTGATATAAATAGTTTGGTCCAAGCAATCCAGTGTTACTACACACTGATAAATGTGATTTAATGCAACTCTGGGAATATAATTTTAGAAATGTGGAGTTCAAACAAAGGTAAAGTTGGGTCTCAGCATCAGCTCCCTGCAGTTTATTAGATCCCTTGTAAAGCTTACAGTCTTATTGCGATAAAAAAAAACTCACTGCTGCTGCATTTGATGCTGATGATGTGTTTAGCTGGGTAGCAGGAGAGGACACTATGGAGAGACACTATGCTGCTACTTTTCATCTGATAGTTAATGACAGATGAATAGCACAGATCTGGAGGTAATCGAGTGTAGTGTGTATGCATGTATTGGCATGCTGATCGGGACTTTTTTTTTTGTCGTTAGCTAAATTGGTAAAATATCGTATCGTTAGAATTTTGTAGTAGTGTGTACCTAGCTTAAGGCTCTTGGTATGAAAGATGAGCTTTAGATAATTATCTCTAATCAGCAGAAAGCATTTTGTGTGCCTTTGAAGATACCACATTTACCTGCAGAACCTATGTAGTTTCTGCTAGCATAAACTACGCTGCAATAGAACACACCCTATTTGCCCTAACAAGAGCTCCCCAAAAATGCACAACTCCCTCTTTTTATGCAGCAAAGGCAAACGCTGACTATTTATCTAATTGAATTTCCTTGAATTTTGCTGAGCGCTTGTAATAAACTCAACATAGATCCGGATTTCATTTTAAGATCTAATTAAATGAAACAAACAAGACCTAGCAATCTAGGCAAGAGCGCGAAACAAGCGCTGCAAACTCTGATTGTCACTCCTACAGGAAGGGCTTTCATTTGGATGAAGTCAAGATTGGCAACAGTTTATTCAAATACTACATCTTAAAATGTTGTGACTTTCATTAACATGGTTTATCTCATGCTAGTTTAGCATAGGGTAAACTAGGGTAGCATAAGTAGTTTCAGATTTCTGTAAGACACGGCGCTGTGTTGTGTAATGCTTGGGAGTACCCACATTGCAGCTAAATGGTTAATGTGAGTTCCAAGAAGCCATTCAATGTTGTCTAATTGACTTCTCCTCTAGCTAGCACAAGAACTCTCTATTCAGGTAGTTACGCATATCTCGAAGTGCATATTGCATTAGATAGAACAGTTACAAGCTTACAGTGCTGGCAAATGTAATTTATTCTTAAAAGTACATATTTAACCCTTTTAGAGGCTATGGAAATGCAACAAATGGCATAATGCAACCAATGGACAAAATGTTCCAAATCGATCTTAATGAACAGTAATAAGATACACACCGACAAATTATGATTTCTGCCAGACACCCAGGCAATTGTTGACATCTACAGATATGTATAATACCCCATTCATACTGCACTAAAATCCCGGGTTTTTCCCGGGGGAGCTCAAACAACCCGGGTCTTGGTGCAGTATGAATGGTACAAGTGAAAAATCCTGGGTCTAAAAACCCGGGTCTTCAACCCGGGATTTATTGAGGGGTAATTCCCGGGTCGGACCCGAGTTGCCTGCACTATGAATGGTGCAACCCGGGTTTTTGCATGAGAGAGAGAGAGAGATTTTTTTTCATATTCAAGCTTTCAGCCAATGAAAAGTGCTCTGGTGATGACTCCCACAAATTGCCAGGGCACAGACTTGTGCAGTATGAATGGGGTCAACCCGGGAAATTCCCGGGTCCGAGGTGCAGTATGAATGGTGTTTCTGAGCTGGAACGCTCCGAGCCCCTGCAAAAACCCCGCTTCAAAAACCCGGGATATTGCCGGGGCGGCAGTATGGAAGTGGTATAACAGTAATATACAGGAAATGTGGTACAGCTGTATATATCTTTATTGATCAATATAGTATCGAGATGCAATTCGATAAAAAAAGATATTAACGAGTTAAGGGGCACATTTATCAATATTAACATAAAGTGAAAAATAGTTTTCAATCCTTATCACAATGATAAGATTGAACTATTTCTCACATTTATGTACAACCCAGCACAGAAACAGCAGTTCTAAAAAACTGCTGTTTCTGTGATAAAAAAAAACCACAAACATCTCGCTCAATCTTTGCAACTATAGTTGCAGAGAGCGAGCGGTGATTGACAGGGAGGGATCATGTGATCCTCCACACATGCGGTGTCCAGCTCTGCTCTTCGGAGCAGAGCTGACAGCACTGAGATTTCTCATTTATGGTAATGTACGCCAGCTTCATTATCAAGGCAAGTTCCCGAAAAAAACTATTTTTCGGAACTTGTTAGATTGCAAGAGGGAGCAGTCACCATACTATTGAATGGTGCCTGCTCCCCAAAACGAAGCAGAATGCAAAGCAGCAGATATCCACGATATCTGCTGCGATGCACCTTTAATAAATATGCGGGGGACAAATCGGGGCATGGATTCTACGTTAAGTGCACGATAGTGCACCATCACAATTCCTTAAATATACCCCTAAGGGGTATATTTACTAAACTGCGGGTTTGAAAAAGTGGAGATGTTGCCTATAGCAACCAATCAGATTCTAGCTGTCATTTTGTAGAGTGTACTATATAAATGATAGCTAGAATCTGATTGGTTGCTATAGGCAACATCTCCACTTTTTCAAACCCGCAGTTTAGTAAATCTAGCCCTAAGCCTCTTGATAGAAGCCGACATGCATTCATTTATAAAAGGGAGGCTTATTCGTCCAATCGAAAACCTGGGTGCTCATATCCAAAAATTTAACAAACGCGATTGTTACTGCACAGGACTTTTTAAAGATGTAATGATCTTATTGTGGGATCAGTGAAAACATTTACCCCAGAAGGATACCACAATAAATATGTTGCATCATATTAAGAATACTGTGTAGATCCAATTACTTTTGATGAATTTATCATTGTTTATCATCACAGGTTTCTTCTTGTGATTTGTTCTATAGAATGGCAGCGCTATGTGTATAAAATATAAATGTTGTGGGATACCTTTATTATTTGCTATTTATTTCACGCACAAACACCCATATCGGTGGTATACAGAGGTAAGTTACTTAATTAACAAAATTAAGTTTGTATTATATAAAAGACAATGGGCTATCAAACGATCAGATGTGTCAGACTGTGGATTCGTGGATCAATTTATAAAGTTAGCAGAACTTTAATTACTTTATTATTATTTAATATGTCACTTCCACGTCTGTTTATGCATATAATTGTGTAAGCTCTGGCTTCCACATACTAGTGATGAAATGAGAAAAGCAATATTAATCGTGTAAAATAGGGATATTCTTTGGACTGATATATCTTCAGTTCTGACTGGTCTGTCAAAGATATTACAACATCGTACTAAATCGGATAGATATGACCTTTATGCATCCCAATGGGCAATTTTAAATCCCTTTAACTCCAATGGCGAACATTCAATAGAAGAATACATCATATTAGCAAACAGGAAAATATTTGTGCGTTGAACAATATTTTAATATTTGAAAACTAACTCGTGCAGGGGGTTGAGGGTGCTCTGCTTTCATAATTAGATAGATAGATAGATAGATAGATATCACAACCTTGAAATATATAAAACACACATAGTTCTAATAAAAGTATGTATTGTTAAAAAGGGAAACATACAGGCAAGTCATTGTTATGGACGGGCTGAAATTAAATACTATATTAGTTTAGAATTCCAGATAAATACTCCTGTGATTGAGGAAGGTTCCGGTCCTGCATGGGTTAAAGGGCTGAAAAGCGCAGACTGTGAGAAAGGGTCCAGGACTGTATGCTTGAGTCGAGTTAAGTGAGCGCATTCTTCCAGAGGTAGCTTCTCTGTTTGATCCTGCCGAAACTGGCGCTTAGCAAAACATAACTTGTCTTGATGAGGTACCTCTGATGAAATCACTTTTAAGTGAAGAAACGCGTCAGTTAATTTCAAGCTTCACTTGGCCATTTCTTATCTGCCTACTTATTACATTTAAGCCATTTATGCCCTGGAGTAGAGGCATAGATTCTGAAGAATCAGTCATCTGCCGTCTTGTACACCTTAAAGACGCCGAATCAGTGGGATCTAGCTGTGGGATACGAGTGTGACAGGATTATTCCTTTAGTAAAACATCGAACCTGCCATCCACTACGGACTCTACGGTGGTGCCTTGTCATTCCATTGATTACGCAGCTACAGACCAGTATACGGGACTACATTATGGACCAGGTCTGTTTATACTGAACCGCAGTTAGCAGGGAGAGGAGTGGTGTGTTACGAGTATTAATATCAGACACATGGATTGACGGTCAGTTTATTACCTTATTGTCTTGGCTTTTGGAATATCTACATGTTTTACATATTGGAGGAGACTCTCTACTGATTTACAATGTTACTCTGATTCACATTATAATTATTCACTTATAGGTGTGGCCACACCGCTATATTTTGTCTCTTAGAATTATCATACATTGAGATATTGGAGAGTTTTTTGTCCTTTTCTCGGGGCATTGGAACAGTTATGATTTTGGCTCATTAATCTAATCATCTAGTGATTATTTGATATAACTCAATTCAGGCAACATATGTGTTGTTTTCTTATCATTATTGTACACGATCTTAACAATTGTTTGTATACACTGGCCAGTGTTTGCTTTGTTATGTTATTACTATTAAATTGTTTTTTATCACCACGGGTCAAGTATCAGGATTGTGTGTCATAGAGATCAGCGCTGTTCTCTTTGCTTTTGGATTTTTCTCTATTTGAGATCACATTTGATCTCCACCGCTGCAGACTCTGTTGTCACGCCTATCCTATTTAATCATCCTATCTCCGTGCGCTAGGTCTTGTGTGTTCTATTAACATCTGACTGGTGCACGGAAGGAACCTGTGGATGGTGACTCGCAGCGTCACCGGAGAATTGAGCTTAACGGAGGTACGGATTCCATTTTTGGGTGATCTATGCTGAGACTTAGTGCTGGCTCAATATTCACGGAGGGAACCTACGGTACTGTTTTATCTGCATTGTTATCAATTGCTTATACCGGGTTTGGACAAAGATTCAAAGATGAAGCTGTGCACATAAGGCAACATCCCCATTCCTATCCCCGGCACTGTTCTGTAGGAGCACAGAACATCTTTTAAATCTCCCGCCCCAAGACAAGTGAAGTGAATAAATTAAGTGACGTCAGCCAGGGGCGGGATGTTCAAAATGGGAACTGTAACGACCGCTCTGGCATCAGCTCGAAGCGATTAAACTTTGTAAAGAGAGCGGTGCCAGGGCTAAAAATGTTTGCGTGTGTTCCCCTCAGCCCCCAAACTCCAGTTATCTTCCTTCCATCGGGCAATTAACGCTAATTTCTCTGGCAAACAGAAGAAATTTCTTAGCGAGAGGGGGACAACCATATTTGTGCTCTCAAGTGAAGCCATTTGCACTACACCCAGCACAAGACTCTATCAGAGATGCGCAACATTATGAAGTTATGTGAAATCCCCTATCTTTAAAATGGGGCATGTTTTACCAAATTGTAAAAAAACTGTAACTTTCTCAAACTTGTGAACCCTCAAAGGCACTCCTCAGCCCTAATAGCTTTCTAACAAAACTTACCGCGTGTCTTTAAACGCCCTGTACACTGAGTTACGCTCCCCCAAAAAACCCTGAAAAACGGTGACTTTTGCGAAACAGGAAGTAGAGAAAAAACTGAGAGATTTTGAACTTTAGATTGTTCCTAAATTGTAATTTTTTATTCTTTTTTTCTGAAATTTCACATGCGGCACCTGTGGACAGTTCACCATTCGCATGCCAAATTTCATAGTTTAATAGCTTTAATACTTTTTAAAATGTAGACCCTCAAACACCATGCCCCCCATCTCACAAATTCCCTATGGGAAAATGACGTTTTTTAGATGTAACCTTAATATAATGGCACGACTGTGCCCTTATAATATATATATATATATATATATATATATATATATATATATATATATATCTATAATATAAATGTCTAGTGGCGTGTGTTAGTCTGTCTGTGTGTGTGTGTGGAAAAAATAAAACCAAGCTGCAGCGCCACCTGCTGGGTGGAGTTATACACTGACCTACTAAATTCTTAGTGTGTGTGGGGAAAAAAATTCAGAAAGGGCTGAAATTTGGTATACTAAGATGTTTTTAATTTGTTAATTTAATTTGTTAATTGTTAAAAGTGTTTATAAAGATTTAAAAAAAAAATATATATATTTCTTGAAGGAGAAGTGACAGTTGGGAGTGGTTGGTGGTTGCCGGGGGTGACAGTGGGGAGTGGTTGGTGGTTGAGGCCTGGGCTATGACCCAAATGCATGACAAGAACCTTTTTAACACCTTAAGTAGCTTTATTTGACTAGAATGCATGAGTATCATGCACGAGTTAACTTGTATATATATATATATATATATATATATATATATATATATATTTATTGTGGAAGTCAGCAAAAAAGTAATTTCACTTAATATAGCGCAAACTTGGTTGTCTTTGTCTGAAAAGATGCGTATTGCACGCTACGGCATGGAAGAGCGTACGCAGCCGTAACACGTGGCAATAGCGGTTTTTACACATTTACACATATTTGCACACATACGCATCTTTGTAAATAGTTCACATTAATGATAGCCGCAACACATAGTTATTTATGTCAGAATATAGTAGTGTTTATGTGTAATATTATAAGTTATATGCATATTAGCAATACATATTGTTCAGGTTAAAGGAAATGTGTCATGTCTGATATCATATTAATCCCTTTTACATCAGCAGCTGTCCGGTGCATCCGGCAAAGAGAACGCACATTGCATACTCTAGTTATTGATGTTAGGGAATAAACCTTTAATATGATGCTGACTATAAAATGCTAATAGACTAGTTGTAACTGGAGTTTTGGCGGGAACAAAGGAGCACATCCCCTGGAGAGATGACCCCCACCTTTGGATTCTTTAGTTTGAACTAGCCTATGATCTGCAACCCCCTGGATCTTCCTGAAGCCTGGACCAATAGAAGCAAGCCATACCATCTGCATTGTTTTACTGTATTTCTGTTTGCATATAAGCAGTAGCTTTCATCTAGTGTTCAGTCATATAGACCACAGACTTCAGACCTGAATGACTGTTCACTGGATCCAGAGCGCCTGCGACAAGTAACGGCTGTACTTATTATTATTTCGCTTGAATTATTCTGCTATTTTTTGAGAATAAATATTTGTGCATTGGAAACACAAATCGAGATTTGCCAATCGTTATTGGATAGCGACAAAACATGCATAACAATTTGGGGGCTCGCGGCGGAGGTTACGTTGCCTGATGATACCCAAGACCAACGGATTTTGGTTCCGCAACAATGGGTGGAGTTGCGTCATATACGGGTAAGAACACAATGTGTTCAAAACCTGAATTTTACTCTGTGTTGTGAAACCGAATGTCCGTTTTGCATTATCTAAGGTGCGCTAACTTGAATCTAGTAACAAAAGAAAAAACAGTTTCTTTTTATTGTCATATTGCTTTTTTAATGTATTGCATTGCTTAGCGTTCGCGCATTTTCTGCTTTGCGTATGTGAACTTCCGGTAGATTTGCCACGTGGTTAAACAATCGTTTTGATAGTTGTTATACATGCATAGTATAATCACTTGTGAAAACCTCTGAAACGTTATTACTATTGTTAGGAACTTTTGATTTTCTGCGCAGAAAAGGTGTACAGTGTGCGATGTTGTAACATAGATACACTGTTTTATTGTGGATTGAGCTCAGTTGCTGTCTGACAAGGCAGGTTGCCCAAATGAAGGACGATATACGGGGCAGGTAAACCGAGTGTGAAAACAGGGTTTTCGCAAAGCGCCACCAATAGATCGCAAGGTTTACTGATAATTAGTATTAGTAAGCGTTGCGATCTAACCGCACGGTAAACACAACCGTGAGTGTAAAATTGGAAGTGCAGCTTGGAGGAATTATATTGGAAAGGCTGGTTGATTGTATCGACTTGGTGCTACCAGTTATAATAAACTCAACAAATTTTGTGGTAGAGCCGGGCTATCGAGGAGCTGACAGCCTTGGGGCCCACAGTGATATTTCTGTGTTAAGGATTCTCGTTTGAAATGAGAAGAAGCAAGTTGAAGCGGCTAGCGGAAATACGTCCACGGCCATTAAGAGATCTCTAGCGGTAGATTGCTTGTAGCAAAGGGTTGAATGTGTTTGTTGGAAGGGACAGAGCACTGCGGTGTTATCTGTGGTCCACATAAAGGGTATTGTTCAACATGGGTGCTAAGCATACGCTAGAGATGGCCAGTGTACTGCCTAAGGAAGGGCCTATTGGTTCAGTGAGGTTTCTTATGTGTAAAAAATATGGTGAATATGCAACGGTTTATTGCGACACGTGGGTCAAGATGACCAAGGATTGTGTTAGGCCTTTCCCAACAATAGGAAGTTTTAATTCAGAGGTACTAAATAATGTAAAAGATAAAGTGTGGTTGATTAAGTCAACAAAAGTGAGAAATAAACATAATGATTGTTTGAAATTGTGGAAAATGGAAGGCAACACGTGGCAGAGCAGCGAATGTACAGCGGAAGTAGGCGTGGCGAAAAGCGCATGCACGGCGGAAGTAGCCGTTGAGAAGCGTGGAGAACTCAGCGCAAGCGCGCCCCCGCCACCCTATGTGGCGGGAGGAGTAAGTACAGCCGTTATTAAAAATGAAAAAAAAAGAATTTGCTAAGTTATATCCTGTTTTAAGTCAGTTTAAAGCAAGTGTTTCTGAAGAAGAAGATGAACCCACTGTAATTTCAGCCATTGCCCATGCTGTTAATATGCTAAGGTTCAGCGTAAGTATGGAAAGGGGGCAATGGCTGAGATAGGTGAGAGTAGTGTGACCACTAGGAGGGATAACATCCAAAGTACTGAAGTAGTTACTCCTGTAGATAATCCTGAAGATAGTGGACTGGTGGGTACGTACCCAGTCCGCACAATATCAGTTCCCAATGGGAAGGCGGATAAAGATGGTGTAGTCCCTGTAAAAAATGTTACAATGCATTGTCCCTGGACTAGATCAGAATTACGTTCCATTATGACTGAATTCCCAGATCCTAGAAAAGAGTTGGCTAAGTGTCAGAAATTTGTTAAAGACTTAGGAAATGCACACGAACCAACCAATAAGGATTGGCGTGTAGTGTTGAGGGCGTTTCTTCCTCCCAATACTAACATACAAAAATGTATTAAAGATTGTTCGTTGGAGGAAGATGACACCTCGACCGATCAGATTAATCAAGAGAATATAGAACAAATTGTCACACATTTAGCCATCTATTTTCCAGTAGTAGTAAATTGGAGTTAAATTTTCACCATTAAACAGAAAAAGAGCGAGACAGCAGCAGATTACTTCAGTAGAGGTATAGCAGCGATAACACAGTTTTCTGGGATATCAAACATAGGTGAGGATCCACATCACAGGGAGGTAGCTGTAGAGGTATTAATGGATGGTTTTAGAGAAAATTTAAATACGAGAGTACAAACCTCATTACCTAATTGGAGACGCATCACAATAGATTCTTTTAGGGAGTCTGCTGTGGAGCATGATAAAAATATCTTTAGAAAAAAGGAAGAGAAGAGTGATAGGTTAATGACGGTAAGTATACAGGCTCTAGAGGGAATGCATACACGACTACCAGCAAACAACCCACATAACAAAAAACATAAAATAATCAGGTGCTTCAACTGTAACGAAGAAGGACATTTCATAAGGGATTGTAAAAAGGAAAGACACAATACACATAAGGGTGGGTCACGTAGATATCCTCCAAAGAGGAATTCACATAGACAAGAAGACTCATACCTGCCCGCTCATGTTATAGCAGCAAATGCTGCACGGGAAAGCGATAGTCAGCGCTAGGGGTCAGGTCATACCTGTAGTCTACATCCAGTGAGGTTAACTGAGAGTCTGAGAGAAGAACCAACAATGATAGTTGACTTAGCTGGTAGGAAACAAACTTTTCTTGTAGATACAGGGGCGGCCAGATCTGTGATAACCTCTCCTTTCAATCTACAGGTAACTATTCCAGCTATGGGGTAACGGGAAGAGTGTTAACTAAACCTTTAACTAAACCCACAGAAGTTACTATCGGGCCTCTGCATACTAAGCGTTAGTTTTTCTTGGCTGCAGCAGCTCCTACTAATTTTTTAGGCAGAGACTTGTTATGTAAAATGGTATGTGTCATATACTGTACCCCAGATGGTGTATTCCTAGATATACCAGAGAAGGTCGTGCATGAGGTACAGGATATTTTGGACACCCCTCAAAGGTTGATGTTGCACTCTACCGTTATAGAACAAAGTCCATCTCAAGTAAAGGGTATGTTGCTGGAAATACCAAGTTCCCTAGGACCAGAGATGGACAGGACACTGGATTGATGGCAAATGTAGCTCCTGTGATGGTAAATCTAAAAAGTGGTAGGATAGCTCCAAAAATCCCACAGTATCCATTAAAACCGAAGGTGGAACTAGGAGTATATCCTGTTATTGAGAGGCTGTTGCAACAAGGGATTTTAATTCGTACATCCAGGACAGCAAATAGTCCCATTTTCCCTGTGAAGAAGAGTGGGGGGAGGGGCTATAGATTAGTCCAGAACTTAAGGGGAATTAATAAAGTTGTTGAGAGCCAATTCCCCGTAGTGCCCAATCCAGCTGTCATCCTCATGCAGATTCCACAGTCTGCTAGTCATTTCACTGTCATTGATCTATGTTCTGCTTTCTTCTCAGTCCCTCTTCACCCTGACTGCCAATACCTTTTTCCATTCTCCTACAGGGGAGTGCAATATACATGGACCAGACTTCCCCAGGGGTTCATTGACAGCCCCAGTATTTTCTCTCAAGCCTTACATGACTGTTTACAAACTTTCCAGCCTAGCAATGGGTCTGTTCTAATTCAATATGTGGACGATTTGTTGTTGTGCTCTGATTCTTTTATGTCATGTTTACATGATACTAAATTGTTGTTGCTCCATCTCTCGCAAACAGGGCACAAAGTGGCAAAGGACAAGTTACAGCCATGTCAGACTAAGATCAAATACTTAGGACACTGCCTCACCCAGGGGCTAAGACACTTGACGACCGACAGAATTGAGGCCATACAACACATGACTCTGCCTCAGAGCCAGAAGCAAATTCGTACCTTCTTGGGGATGTGTGGATACTGTAGATCCTGGATCCCAGGTTTTTCTATTCTGTCATTACCATTGCAGGGTCTAGTCTCCTCCTCAAAACCAGAACGTGTCGTACACACAGAGGAGTCAGAGCAAGCGTTCTTTAATCTCAAAGATAGTCTGACTAGAGCACAGAGCACCTGCATTGGGAATACCTGATTATGAAAAGCCTTTTGAGCTATACTGTACGGAAGCTGATGGGTGTGCAGCAGGTGTCCTCACACAGAAACATGGTGACGCTAGCAGATCGGTAGCATACTACAGTGCACAATTGGAAACTGTGGCAAGATCACTCCCAACATGTCTCAGAAGAGTAGTAGCAACTGTTCTTCTGGTAAGTAAGAGCGAGGACGTAGTATTAGAACATTATTCAACTGTCTATACACCCCATGCTGTGTCAGCTCTGTTGAATTCAGCCCAAACCAGACATATTTCTCCAGCTAGATTCACAAAATAGGAACTAGCTCTGATGGCACCCTCAAACATCACCATCAAACTATGTAGCACCTTAAATCCAGCTACATACCTTCCATATGTGTCTCTAGAGACACAAAGGGTGGGAGGTGAGGAGACACTGGGTGATGATGAGTTTGGCAAGAGTACTGATACGCATGACTGTATGGAATACCTGAACCAGACCTTTACTGCGAGGCCCGACATACGTGACACCCCCTTAGAAAATGTAAATTTTACGTTTTATACAGACGGGAGTTGTCATAGACAGACAGAGACGGGAGAACTATGTACTGGTTACGCTGTTGTAGACGATCAGGATGTTGTAGAAGCTGAACCCCTTGCCCACCTCACTCAGCCCAGGTGGAGGAACTAGTAGCATTAAGGAGAGCTTGTGAGTTGGTAAAAGGTAAATCAGCTAATATATATACTGACTCTAGGTACGCCTTCGAGGTAGTTTACAATTTTGGGGCCCTTTGGCATCTTATAAACCTTACGACAACAGCTGGCACGCCAGTGGCACACTCACAACACATAAAAGGACTTTTGACAGTGATACAGTTACCCAGGACCGTAGCCGTCATAAAGTGTAAAGCCCATACTTCTGAAGAAGACCCGGTGTCATTGGGCAATAATAGGGCAGACAAAGCTGCTAAATGGGCAGCAGGGCAACCTATGACTGTATCGACCGAGACTATAATGGTTTTTCAGACATTACACATGCAGAAATTAATTGAAATGCAAGATTTGTGTTCCCTGCAGGAAAAGGTGGTCTGAAAGGCGAAGGTATGTGGTCAAGAGTCCTCAGGACTCTGGAGAGATGGACAAGGTAAGCCTGTAGCTCCCAGAACATACTATCCAAGCCTGGCTGAAGCAGCACATGTTCTGACTCACCTGGGTAAAGAAGGTATGTGCAAACTGGTAAGAGCATACTGGTGTGCGCCTGGATTTTCCTCTCAGGCTGGTAGGAAGGCAATGTCATGTCTTACTTGTTTGAGGAAAAATGTTGTGAAAACTATTCCAACTGAGCCATTACACATCCCTCCTACAGACGGACCTTTTCAGGTAATACAAATTGACTATATCCAATTACCACCTTGCAGGAATCTAAAGTATGTGTTAATATGTATTGATGTGTTTTCCGGTTGGGTAGAAGCATATCCGGCAGCCACTAATACTGCTGTGTTCACTGCAAAGAGAATTGTACAAGAGTTTGTGTGTAGGTTCGGTATCCCTAGAATCATAGAAAGTGATAGGGGTACCCACTTTACTGGTGATATCTTCCAGAACATGTGTAAGCTCATGGGAATCAGTAGCAGACTTCACACCCCTTACCGACACAAGCCAGTGGTAAGGTGGAAAGAGTAAATGGTATTATTAAGAACAAGCTTGGTAAGATAATGTCTGAAACTGGGTTGGCGTGGCCTGAAGCTTTGCCACTTGTCCTCCATAGCATCCGAACCACTCCTAGACCTCCTCTTAATCTTTCCCCCTTTGAGATACTGTTCGGCCAACAACCTCATTTGATCGTGAGTCCGCAAGAAGACTTAAAGTGTAATAATGAAGTGACTGTGCAATATCTTATAAAAATGAGCAGACAGCTAAAACAACAACAACAAAAACTCAAAATGCTGTCATCTGGTATGCCAGAAACGAACTGTCATGATGTTGAACCTGGGGACTATGTTATGATCCGCAATTTCTTACGCTCAGGTTGTTTAACAGACCGTTAGGAAGGCCCGTACCAAGTGCTGCTGACCAGTACCACATCACTGAAGGTTGCAGAGGGAGACACTTGTGTACATTCCACCCACTGTAGGAGAGTCAGTAACCCGGAGAAAGTGCGAGATAAAGCAGAGACCGATGACACTGATCTGTCACTCATAAACCTGTTCCGGGAGACCTAAAGCCTGCAGTCAAGACACCTGAACCGGAAATGTTGCCTCAGAACTATCCTTTCAGCGATGGAGTGGCGGTTTTTGATCCAGGATTTTCCTTGTTTTTACTTTTTCTAGGACAATCGATTTTTGTGAACACGGATGGAGGACAGAGACAGGTTCTGGTAGTGATACCGATGAGATGAAGTTATTAGAATACCCAGAGCAGCCCATTATCAAGCTTTGTCCAGGGGTTATGAAAAGGTCTGCTATCTCGGGAACTCAGAGACAGTGTGAGGGGCTATTGTCTGATGAGTATTGTATCTGTAAGTTCTGTGACTCCCTAGTTGAAGAAAAGTGCATCCAGCGATGCCAGTCCACCAGTAACCTGGACATGGGCGGGCATTTTCTGGAGGATTATCACTCCTTAGTGGGTAAGGTTCTAAATTAAACTGAGTGCTGGGTGTGCTCACATGTGCCTCAGGGACAGCATAACATAGGACTAGTACCATTCCCACTAAACATCTCTGAGGTACTAGAATTGAGGGGAGGGAAGCCCATAGAAGGGAGGTACAATAACACTAGGTCCCCTAGTCTGAAGCTTTGACAATACTCCTTAGACAGATCTTTACTGTGCCTAAACATCTCTCATGCAAAGCGTCTGGAGAATTGGGAAGCTGACCTATCAGATCAGACAATGGCTCGCCACACTCATGTTGGAGGGTGACTTGCAAGGTCACCAATAAGTAGGAGTGTTGATGGACACCACAAATTAGGGCGTGTAACTAAACATAAGAAAGTATCCATTGGAAAGATCTCTATAGGTAACTGTAAGAATGTCATCCATGCTGACACATGTCTCGAACAAATGGAGGCATTAGGCATGGGTAGTTTTGTCAAAACCTTATGTGATATAATTAATGGGCATACTGTTCCTTATGTTCTCCCTGATGATGTGTACTTTGTTTGTGGGAGAAAAACTTATTCCTGGGTGACTCCGAGTTCCAAGGGCTTGTGTTTCTTAGGTAAACTGGTTCCTGAAATCATGACTATTACTCATGAAGAAATGGTTGGTATTCATAAGACTACATCACCACCATACATACACACACAGTATGAACACCGTGGCAAGAGAAATATGATTCTTGGTGAGGAGCCCATAGCTACAAAATAGTTTAGTGAAACCGCGGGTTTTCAAGTTATGGTTGGTCTAGACCTCACCAGGACCGCTCGGGGGAATGTTAAATTTTAAATATATTCAAGACCTAGCTAAAGTGATAGACAATATCACCGAGATGTATGATGACACTTTCAGGTATACTGGAAGGGAGCTACAAGCGTACAAGAAGGAGTTGGTGCAACATAGGTTGGTACTGAATTATCTCACCTCTATTACTGGTCGGTACTGTGTGACTTTGGCCACCCAGTTTGGTGTCAAATGTTGCACGTACATCACCAATAATACAGATGACCCCAAAGAAGTTATAGACCAAAAAATGGATGAAATTCTGCAACTGAAATGGGAATTTTGAAGGAACCATAATTCTTTGTTATATAAGGTCGGGGAAAAGGTGGCAGGTTGGTTCTCATGGTTGAACCCTGTGAAATGGTTCTCTGGTCTGGGGGAGTGGGTACAGGAAATGGTTGCTAATGTAGGTAAGCTCCTTCTCCTTATACTGGGTGTCGTCTTAGCAATTGGTTTATGTGTCAAATGTGTTCCTACTGTGTTGAAGTGTGGAAAACAGTCTTCTGGGAGAAACACTGAGAACGAGACTGAAAGGGTGGTGAGAGATACCGAGATCATGGTCTGTGAAGAAGTGTTGTATAATTGTGAACTTGAAACAGTGATTGTGTGATAGTTTATTACACTTTCAAAGGGTGTAACTGTCGAAGTCAGCAAAATTGAATAAAGTCATTTCAATTAATATCGAGCAAACTTGGTTGTCTTTGTCTGAAAAGATGCGTATTGCACGCTATGCGTGGAAGGGCTTACGCAGCCGTAACACGTGGCAATAGCGGTTTTTACACATATTCGCACACATACGCATCTTTGTAAATAGTTCACATTAATGATAGCCGCAACACATAGTTATTTATGTCAGAATATAGTAGTGTTTATGTGTAATATTATAAGTTATATGCATATTAGCAATACATATTGTTCAGGTTAAAGGAAATGTGTCATGTCTGATATCATATTAATCCCTTTTACATCAGCAGCTGTTAGGTGCATCCGGCGAAGAGAACGCACATTGCATACTCTAGTTATTGATGTTAGGGAATAAACCTTTAATATGATGCTGACTATAAAATGCTAATAGACTAGTTGTAACTGGAGTTTTGCCGGGAACAAAGGAGCACATCCCCTGGAGAGATGACCCCTACCTTTGGATTCTTTAGTTTGAACTAGCCTATGATCTGCAACCCCCTGGACCTTCCTGAAGCCTGGACCAATAGAAGCAAGCCATACCATCTGCATTGTTTTTGTAACTGTATTTCTGTTTGCATATAAGCAGTGGCTTTCATCTAGTGTTCAGTCATATAGACCACAGACTTCAGACCTGAATAACTGTTCACTGGATCCAGAGCGCCTGCGATAAGTAACGGCTGTACTTATTATTTCGCTTGAATTATTCTGCTACTTTTTGAGAAAAAATATTTGTGCGTTGGAAACACAAATCGAGATTCGACAATCGTTATTGGATAGCGACAAAACGTGCATGACAATATATATATATATATATATATATATATATATATATATATATATATAATATGGATATATACTGTGACAGAGTCACTGGAAGGAGGCTAAATGGAAGAGATATTTGTCCCAGGCTTCCTGCATTGTGTACTTTTCCCCCAGAATGTTTTGTTATGAGCATCTACTTGCTATCCAATAATGATTGTCCGCTTCGAGTGATGTGGTTCCAAAGCACAATTCGATTTATTAGCCAAAAGTAGCAGAGTAACATGTGGGAATAAAATAAGTACAGCCGTTACTTATCGCAGGCGCTCTGGATCCAGTGTACAGTCATTCAGGTCTGAAGGATGTGGTCAAGTAGACTCACTACTGGGTAGAGAGCTCCTGCATATATACAGTCAGTGAATACAGTGAAACAATACAGATGATGTGGCTTGCTTCCATAGGTCCAGGCTTCAGGAAGGTCCAGTGTAATGTAGGTCATTGGCCAGTTCAAATGATGCCATCTAAGGGTGGGCTTGACTTCTCCAGAGGATGCATATTTAGCTTTCCCGCCAAGAACCAGTTTAAACTAGTCTATTTACATTACACAGACAATATCATTCTGATCATTTATTCCCTACAATTTATAACTAGTATTCGCAAGGTGCGATCCGTTTGGCGATTGAACCAGACGTCTGCGAATTAATTGGGGATTAAAATGATACCAGACATGATATGTTTCCTGTGACCTGAACCTTGGATATCACTAACGTGTATATAACTTATAATATCAACTATAAACATCGCTACATTTAGACATAAATAACTATGTGTTACAACTACATTTAATATGAGCTAATTACAAATGTGAATGTTCATGTGAATGTGTGTAAAACCTTGTTGCCACGTGTTGCGGCTGAATACCCTCCTCCACGCCATAGCGTGCTATACGCCTAATTTCGGACAAAGACAATCAAGTTGTTAGATATTAATTGAAATGACTATATCCAATTAGCTAACTTTGACCACTCCACCCTTTGATAGTGTAAGAAACTATCACCTAATCATATTTTCAATGTCAACTAGGGAGTCACATTACTTACAAATACAATATTCATCAGACAATAGTCCCTCACACTTCCTCCGAGTTCCAGAGCTAGCACATAAACCCTGGACCGAGCTTGATAATGGGCTGTACTGTTGGTTCTATCAACCTTTCCTCCAACTCCATTTCATCAGTATCACTACCAGATCCCATCTCTGTCATCTGTTCTCCTTCACAAAAATAGGGTGTCCTACAAAAATTAAAACAAGAAATAGACGGGAACAAAAGAAAAACAAAAATCACCACTACATTGCTGGGATGATAGTCTGAAAGGGGGACAGATTAAGAGGAGGTCTGGGAGTGGTTCTGATGCTATGGAGGACTAGTGGCAAAGCTTCTGGCAACGCCAACCCAGTTTCAGCCATTATCTTACTCAGCTTCTTCTTTATGGTACTGTTTACCCTTTCCACCTTACCACTGGCTTGTGGTCGGTAAGGAGTATGAAGTCTGCAACTGATTCCCATAAGCCTACACATGTTCTGAAAGATATCACCAGTAAAGTGGGCACCCCTATCACTTTCTATGATTCTAGGGATACCGTATACCTACACACAAATTCTGAAACAATTTTCTTTGCAGTGAAGACAGCAGTATTAGTGGCTTCCGGATATGCCTCTACCCAACCGGAAAACACATCAGTACACACTAACACATATTTGAAATTCCTGCAAGGTGGTAATTGGATATAGTCAATTTGTATTACCTGAAAAGGTCCGTCTGTAGGAGGTATATGGAATGGCTCAGTTGGTATTGTCTTCCTGACATTTTTCCTCAAACAAGTAAGACAGGACATTGCCTTCTTACCGGCCTGAGAGGAAAAGCCAGGTGCACACCAGTATGCTCTCACTAGTTTGCACATACCTTCTTTACCCAGATGAGTCAGACCATGTGCTGCCTCAGCCAGGCCTGGGTAATATGCTCTGGGAGCCACGGACCTACCTTGTCCATCTCTCCAGAGTCACGAGGACTTTTGACCACATGCCTTCGCCTTCCAGACCGCCTTTTCCTGTAGGGAACACAAATCTTGCATTTCAATCAATTTCTGAGTGTCTAATGTTTGAAAAACCATTATTGTCTTTGTTGATACAGCTACAGTTACAGGTTGCCCTGCTGCCCATTTAGTAGCTTCCTCCGCCCTGTTATTGCCCAATGACACCGGGGGGTAAATGTATCAAACTGCGAGTTTGCCAGCGTGTTGAAATCCAAGTGCCAACATGCCCTGGCTGCCGTGGGTATGCTGGTGCTTGTAGTTATACAAGCACCAGCATGGCCACAGTTTTTAGGGCAACCTGGCTGGCTGGGACTTGTAGTTCCACAAACAAAATTGGTGTCAGTTTATTTTTTTCTACTATTTACCGCCGTATTACCCTACTACCCACAGCCCAGGGGTAGTAGGAAGAGCACTGGGCTGGTTCTTTCTAGGGGGGGGGGGCCCGCTCGTTTTTTTCAGCGGACCCCACTCCTTAGGGAATCCAGCCCAGCGCTGAACAGTCTAGGGTTGGTTAGTCATTATGGCAGGGGGACCCCTGCCGCGCGTCCCCCTGCTATAGTGCCGCCAACCCTGGCTGGTTTGCCTAGTGCTGGTAAAGTGAAAATCGGGGGGACCCCACGCAAAATTGTTCCCCGATTTTCACAGGACCAGCACTAGTCAGGCAGCACTAGGGTTAAGCATAAATAACGGGGGGGCCCCACGCTTTTTTTTTTTTTTTAAACTTTTATCTATTCTTTTACTTTTTAACACTGCCAGGGCAGTGTAACAGTGATGTGTTTATACAACACGCTGCTATCAAGCAGCATGTTGTATCTGGCGTATTTAGAAGCAAACTCTCCTGAATTTGCTAACTCGCAGCTTCATACATTGGAGACTTGTATAGCTGCAGTGGAAAACAGTGGTGAGTTTGATCTCTGGCGATTTTGCAAGTAGCGATTTTGACAGAAGCACAACTCTGGCGATTTTGTATGAAAACTCAGCTTCATACATTGGCGAGTTTCAACTCTCCCGAGAAAATCGCTGGAGTTGCAAACGCGCAGCTTGATACATTTACCCCCGGGTCTTCTTCGGATGTGTGGGCTTTATATTTTATGATGGATACTGTCTTGGGTAATTGTATCGCTGTCAAAAGTCCTTTTATGTGTCGTGAGTGTGCTACTGGTGTGCCTGCTGCTGTCGTAAAGTTTGTAAGATGCCAAAAGGCCCCGAAATCGTGCACTACCCCGAAGCCGTACCTAGAATCAGCATATATATTAGGTGATTTACCCTCTGCCAACTCACACGCTCTCCTTAGTGCTACTAGTTCGGCCACTTGGGCCGAGTGAGGAGGGCCAAGGGGTTCAGCTTCTACAACATCCTGATTGACTACAACAGCATAACCAGTGCATAGTTCTCCCGTCTCAGTCTGTCTATGACAACTCCCGTCCGTGTAAAACGTAAAATCGACATTTTCTAATGGGGTGTCACGTATGTCCGACCTAGCAATAAAGGTCCGGTTCATATAGTCCATACAAACATGTGTATCAGTATCCCTGCAAAACTCATCCTCAACCAGCATCTCCTCACCTCTTCCCACCCTTTGTGCATCTTGAGGCACATATGGAAGGTATGTGTCACGAGCCGCGGCTGTACGCCGCATCCTGGCATGATGTAGCAGCCGAGCACGTGCATTAGTTACTATGCACTGTTATCTTTGTGGCATAGAGTAGGAGGGTGTAGGGACATCCTCCAACTCCAGGGGGAGCTCTCACATGATTCTAATTTGTTCATTTATATATTTATACATATTCCTGGTATATGATATGACCTATGCTAATTCTAAGCTAGTAATTAATTAGCAGCCTCCTGAGGCTGATTGTCAGCCATGCTAGTTCTAAGCTAGTAATTAGCAGCCCCCTGAGGCGGATTGTCAGCCCTGTACTCCTCCTTTCTAATGTGTCCATCAAAGTATTTAAGGCAGTGAGGACTGGGCCTCACTGCCGGTTATTGCGTTCTGTTCCCAGTATTGCTGCCTGCTTCTCAGCTGTGTTGGTGTTTAAAACCTCTGATTGTTCTCTCGTGTAAGACCTCTGTCTGTCCCTGGATTCTGAATATTTGCCTGTGACCCTGATCTTCTGTCTGTACCTGGATTCTGAAAATTTGCTTGTGACCTTAATCTTCTGCCTGTGCCCGGATTCTGAATATTTGCCTGTGACCCCGATCTTTTACCTTAACCCGGATTATGAATATTTGCCTGTGATCCTGATCCTCTGCCTGTACCCAGATTCTGAATATTTGCCTGTGGCCCTTATCCAGCTAGCACCTATCATCTCCACCTGTGCTCGGCCAGACCGCAGATCTCCGGCCAATCCCTACTCTGTGTATTACCTCCTGTTCCAGTGCGCCGCCATGTGGACATAAACTTGTACTACGCTGAGTGTAAGTCCTGGGGGCATCCGAGTACCTGTGAGCATAACCAGTCTCTACAGGAAAAGGCGGCTGCTATAGGTGAAGACTTCTGCTAGTTCTACAAGTTTATGATGCACTGGTGGCCATAACAATATGTAGCTGGATTTAAAGTGCTACACCATTTGATGGTGATGTTTGCGGGTGCCATCAGAGCTAGTTCCCATTTTGTGAACCTAGCTGAAGAGACATGTCTAGTTTGAGCTGAATTCAACAGAGCGGATACCACATGAGGTGTATAGACAGTTGAATCATGTCCTAATACTACGTCATCGCTCTTACTTACCAGAAGAGCAGTTGCTGCTACACTTCTTAGACATGTTGGGAGTGATCTCGCCACCGTGTCCAATTGTGCACTGTTGTATGCTACCGGTCTGTTAGCGTCACCATGTTTCTGCGTTAGGACATCTGCTGCACATCCATCAGCTTCCGTACAGTACAACTCAAAGGGCTTGTCATAAACAGGTATTCCCAATGCAGGTGCTCTAGTCAGACTATCTTTAAGATTAAAGAATGCTAGCTCTGACTCCTCTGTGTGTATGACACACTCAGGTTTTGAGGAAGAGACTAACTCCTGCAGTGGTAATGCCAGAATAGAAAAACCTGGGATCCAGGATCTACAGTATCCACACATCCCTAAGAAGGTATGGATCTGCTTTTGGTTCTGTGGCAGAGTCATGTGTTGGATTGCCTCGATCATGTCAGTTGTCAAGTGTCTTAGTCCCTGGGTGAGACAGTGTCCCAAGTATTTAACCTTAGTCTGACATGGCTGTAACTTGTCCTTTGCAACCTTGTGCCCTGTTTGCGAGAGATGAAGTAACAATAATTTAGTATCATGTAAACATGACATAAGCGAATCAGAGCACAACAACAAATCCTCCACATATTGAATCAGAACAGATCCCTGCTTGGTTGGAAGGATTGCAAACAGTCATGTAAGGCTTGGGAGAAAATACTGGGACTGTCAATGAACCCCTGGGGCAGTCTGGTCCATGTATATTGCACCCCCTATAAGAAAATGTAAAATGGTATTGACAGTCAGGGTGAAGAGGGACTGAGAAGAAGGCAGAACAGAGGTCAATGACAGTAAAGTGACTAGCAGAAGGTGGAATCTGCATGAGGATGATGGCTGGATTGGGCACTACGGGGAATTGGCTCTGAACAACTTTATTAATTCCCCTTAGGTCCTGAACTAATCTATAGCCCCTCCCCTCACTCTTCTTCACAGGGAAAATGGGACTATTGGCTGTGCTGGATGTACGAATTAAAATCCCTTGTTGCAACAGCCTCTCAATAACAGGATACAACCCTAATTCCACCTCTGGTTTCAATGGATACTGTGGGATTTTTGGAGCTATACTACCACTTTTTAGATTTACCATCACAGGAGCTACATTTGCCATCAATCCAGTGTCCTGTCCATCTTTGGTCCATAGGGAACACGGTATTTGCAACAACATTACCTTTACCTGAGATGGACTTTGTTCTATAACTGTAGAGTGTAACATTAACCTTTGTGGGTTGTTCAATATGTCCTGTTCCTCATGTGCAACCTTCTCTGGTATGTCTAGTAATACACCATCAGGGGTACAGTATATGACACATCCCATTTTGCTCAACAAATCCCTTCCTAGTAAGTTAGTAGGAGCCGTTGTAGCCAAGAGAAATGAATGCTTGGTATGCAGAGGCCCTGTAACGCTTCGGTCCCGCAGGTAGTACCTGTCCCGTTACCCACATTTCATTTATCTGGAAACTGCCATGTTCCAGCGTCAGACTAAATTCATTCATTCATTCATTCAGCTATACTCAGTTCGGCACAGGTGCAAGACTATTGCACTTCTGGACCTCCCTCCTCTTGTCATTGGCTGAGCATTTCTGGAGCACTATTTAAACCTCCTTGATTAACCTGTCTGATGCCTGTTCTTCAAGCTCACTTCCTGTAGCCTGTGGTTCTGGTTCCTGTCCTCCTTGTGGATCTCTGCTACTCCAGCCTGCTCTCAGTTTGTGGCCTGTGTTGAACCATCGCTGCTCCAGTACTACTATTACCATCTCCAGTGTACTTCATCGTGACAGCTCCGGTTCTCTCATCGCTGCCACTCAGAGCCGCTACTACACCTGTGACTCATCAGCTGTTACCACGAGTTACCTCCGCTACTTCAGTCTGCTCTCAGTCTCTGGCTGAGTTGAACCATCGCTGTTCCAGTACTACTATTACCATCTCCAGTGTACTTCATAGTGACAGCCGCGGTTCTCTCATCGCTACCACTCAGAGCCGCTACTACTCCTGTGACTCATCAGCTGTTACCACAAGTTACCTCCGCTACTTCAGTCTGCTCTCAGTCTCTGGCTGAGTTGAACTATCGCTGCTCCAGTACTACTATTACCATCTTCAGTGTACTTCATCGTGACAACCCCAGTTCTCTCATCGCTACGGCTCAGAGCCGCTACTACTGTTGTGACTCATCAGCTGTTACCCTGAGTTACCTCCGCTACTTTAGTCTGCTCTCAGTCTCTGGCTGAGTTGAACTTTCGCTGCTGTAGTACTATTTTTACCATCTTCAGTGTACTTCATCATGACAGTCCCAGTTCCCTCATCGCTACCGCTCAGAGCTGCTACTATTATTGTGACTCATCGGCTGTTACCACGAGTTACCTCTGCTACTCCAGTCTGCTCTCAGTCTCCGGCGGTGTTGAACTTTTGCTGCTCCAGTACTGCTACTACCTTCTCACCTGTACCACATCGTGACAGCTTCAGTTCTCTCACCGCTATCACTCAGAGCCACTACTACTACTGTGTCTCATCAGTTGTTGCTACGAGTTACATCTGCCACTTCAGTTTTCTCTCAGTCTCCTGCTGTACTGAACTATTGCTGCTCAAGTAGCACTATACTATCTTTCATGTACTTTATCGTGACAGCTCCAGTTCTTTAACCGCTACCGCTGTGAACCGCAACTGCCTTGGTGACTCATTGCCTATTCTCCCAAGTTACCTCCGCTTCCCGTGTGCTCAGCATAACTCTAGTGCTGTACTCCAGCTGTTCCAGTATCTCCACCTATCACCATTGGATACACCATTGTGACAGCCTCCGCTTTTCCTTGTTGTACCACAGGACATCTATTTCCCTTGTGCCTTATTTGTCGCTGCCCATCAGTCTTATCTCTAGTGTTCCTGGTTCTATACCATTTACCAGTGGGCTCTAATCTCTACTCATGTTACTTGGCTCCTCCACACCGTTCTGCTGTTCACCCACTCACAGGACCGCGACCTGCAGGTTTGGTGCCGCTAAGTCCATACCTCCTTGCAGGGGTTCCTGGTGAAAACCACCTGCCTGTTAGACTCTGCGCCTGTGGGTGGGCTAAGCCATGTCCAGCAGAGCCTAGGGATCAATTTCCTTAAAGCCAACCGTGACAGACCCGATAGCAACTTCTGCAGGTTTAGTCAAAGGGTAATGTAATACTCTCCCCGGTTGCTTGTTACCTGTAGATTTAAAGGAGAAGTTTTCACTGATCTGACTGCCCCTGTATCTACAAGAAAAGTTTGTTTCCTACCAGCTATATCAACTATCATTGTAGGTTCTTCCCTCAGACTCTCAGTTAACCTAACTGGCTGTAGAATACAGGTATGACCTGACCTCTAGTGCTGACTATCACAGCACTATCTCTATTGCTGCTATAACATGCGCGGGTAGCTGCTGTAAGTTTTCTAACCTGCGTGTGTTTCTCCTTTGTGGGTATCTATCAGTGTCCTGTCTCTTTCCTTTCTACAATCCTCCATGATATGTCCTTCTTCATTGCAGTTGTAACACCTGCCATATGTCTCCTTTTATGTGTGTTGTAAGCTTGTGGCTGTGTGTGCAGTCCCTCTAAAGCTTGCATACTTACCGTCATCAACCTATCACTCTTCTTTCTTTCTAAAAATGTTTTTGTCATGCTCCACGGCAGATTCTCTAAGAGAACCTGTGATGCCTCTCCAATTAAGTAATGAGGTTTGTACTCTTGCCTTTAAATTTTCTCTGAGACCATCCATTAATACCGTTACAGCCACCTCCCTGTGATGTGGATCTTCTTTTATGTCAGATATCCCAGTGAACCATGTCATTGCTGACAGAGCTCTGGTGAAATAATCCGTTGCAGTTTCACTATCCTTTTGTTTGATAGTGAAAATTTTGCTCCAATTCACTACTACAGGAAAATAGATGGCCAACTGTGAGACAATTCTTGTAATATTCTCTTGGTTATTCTCATCTGTTAAGGTTTTGTCCTCCTCCAACATACAATCCTTAATTAACTTTTGTATGTTAGTATTGCACCCCGAACCGCATACGGCGGTTCTCCACACTTCTCAACAGCTACTTGCGCTGTGCGCCATGCCCACTTCTGTTGTGCACGCGCTGCTTTGCTACGTGTACCCTTCTAGTTGCCACAATTTTAAACAGTCATCATGTTCAATTCTTACTTTTGTTGATTTAGTCAAACGTACCTTATCTCTAACATTATTCAACACCTCTGAATCAAAACTACGGTCTGTGGAAAAGGCCTCACACAATTCTTGGTCATCTTGACCCATGTGTCGCAATACACCGTTGCGTATGCACCATATTTCTTAAACATAAGAAACCTCGCCAAACCAACCGGCCCTCTTTAGGCTGAACATCGACCATCTCTAGCATATGCTTAGCACCCATTTTGAACTATATCAATATCAATGCAGACCACAGGGATATCAGCTCCTCGATACCCTATCTCCCCAGCAAATACTTTCAACAATCTGCAACACGCAACTACCAATTAAGACTTATTGGCCGTGGATGAATTGCTCAAGCTGCGTCCACTCACTTCTTCTTGTACTAAACGAGGAACCCCTAACACAGAAATATCAACGTGAACCATAGAAGTATCAGCTCCTCGATACCCTGTCTCTCCAACAAATCTGTTGAGTGTATTATCACTGGTAGCCCTAGTCAAATCAATCAACTAACCTTGCCAATATAATTCCTCCAGCTGCTCTCTCAAGTCACAATCACGGTCTTACTGTGCGGTCAGATTGCACCGCTTAAAGATACTAATAATTATCAGTAAACGCTGCGATTACTATTGGGCGCGCTTTCAAAAACTTCCCTTGTTTTCACCACCAGTATACCTGCCTCGTACACCGATCACCAGTTGTGCAACCTGCCTCGTCAGACAGCAACCGATACTCTCTGTCTCTATACAACAATAAATCAACCCTTTGTGTATCCAAATCCCAAAATTACACAATATACACCTTTGTTTTCTGCACAGAAAATCAATTTCCCAAACAATAGTAATAACGTTTCAGAGGCTTTAACAAGTGATTATACTATACATGTATAACAGACTATGAAAACGACTGTTTAAACATATGGCAACAACACCGGAAGTACACATATGCAGGAAATACACATACGCTATGCAATGCAATACATTTAAAACGCAAAACGACAATAAAAAGAAAAAGTTTTCTTTCTTGTTCCTAGATTCAATTTAGCGCTCCTTAGATTATGCAAAAACAGACATTCGGTTTCACAACACAGAATGAACAACAGGTTTTGAACACATTGCGTTCTTACCTGTATATGACGCGTCTCCACCCTTTGTTGAGGAACCGAAATCCGTAGGCCTTGCATATCGTCTGGTAGCGTAAACGATCTGTAACCAATACCCTCATACTCAGTTTACAGCATAAAGCTAAACATTTTGGAAAGAAATAGAGGAGCATTTAGGGTTACAAGTGTTCCATGCATAGGTTGAAGCAAAGGGGGGGGATATGTGACATAGTCACTGGAAGGAGGCTAAATGGGAGAGGTATATGTCCCAGGCTTCCTGCAATGTGTACTTTAAAACACCAGGGAGCATGTAGGTGTGTAGGAAAAGCTTCCCCCAGAGTGTTTCCATGTGGTAACAAACCATGGTAAGGGTCCCTGGTGTTATGTATGGAGAAAGAGAAATGTGGGCTCCATACATAAGGCCCAGTCCGGGTCTTCTGGTCTGTCAGTCTCAAAAGAGACTGATCAAGAGATGCACCTGTGAGGTGCCTGTGAAAAAGCAGCTAGAATATGCAATCAGTGTCTCAGACCTGGGGAGGAGGTGAGTTGCCTCCTGAGACACTCTGCTGTGGTGAGCAATAATATATTGACTGTGTGTTTGGACACAAGGTCTAAACACCAGAGAGAGAGGGTCTTGCTAAAATGCATTAACTAGTAGCCAGATGGCTAGGATTTTATTTATGTTTTGTTTTGTTTGCAAGTTGGTGAATAAACTAGCTGTGACTGTTATCCTGAAATCTCTGGATTCATGTGGTTTACTGCTGCTGTTCACCAAGGAGAAAGTACCTATTCCCCTGATTATACTACACTCAATTCCAGACTGCTACACACACAGGGCTGCCATCAAAAAATGTGGGGGTCTGTACAATGAAACTGTCAGAGACCCCCAGTGCTCGACGACCATTTCTCTGGGTATGGTGGATGCAGAGGTGGAGCCCAGAGCCGTAACTTAGATTATGAAAGATAAATTCGTCCCCCCTTGCCCTCAATTTTATCCAAATGAACCTAAACATTCATAAACTGCGCCCCCGTTCAGCGTTGCTCCCTGTGCAGTGGCTCCTATCGCACAGTCCCAGTAACGGCTCTGGTGGAGTCATGCGCACAGAGAAACGCATGCTATGACACTCCCCTGTGTTGCTTTCTATTTCCTCTTGTTACACATCCACAACCTGCTGGTTTCTTGTCTGGAACCTGGAATGTTGGGACCTGTTTGAAAATGAATAGATATATGAATTATGAAAGCCGAGGAATAAGTGACCACAGTAAAGAACACATATCACGCAGTATATAATTCATACAACCCAGTGGCGGATCCCGATGGGGCGATCGGGGCAATCAACCCCCCAACAGCACTGTACATACCTTTGAATTGCGGCTAAGAGGTCTGATCAAAGCAAAGAAGGGAGCGGGGCCAACCAATTAGCGTGACCATGCTAAATCGCCACCTCCTAAAAATAGTCTAGATCCACCCCTGGGAGGAATACAAGTTAATCAGGTGCTGCCTATGGATATGGAGAGCGGAATGAGAGGGGGTGATGGTAGTATGAGTGTAGAGGAGGATAAGGAATTAGGGCAGGGAATGGAGAAAGAGGCAAAGGAGGGTGTAGAGGAGTAAGGGCCTGATGACAGTGGTCATGTTTCAAAAACCAAGTCTGGTAGAAAGGTCACATTTTACCATGAGGAGATCTGCAGTTTTATAACACAGACAGTTCGCTGCTATGACCAAATTCTTGGCAGGCAGGCAACCAAGATTACAATAATATGCAGCACAGTGGCCTAGTAGTTAGCACATCTGCCTCACAGCACTGGGGTCATGAGTTCGATTCCCGACCATGGCCTTATCTGTGTGGAGTTTGTATGTTCTCCCTGTGTTTGCGTGGGTTTCCTCCGGGTGCTCCGGTTTCCTCCCACACCCCAAAAACATACTGGTAGGTTAACTGGCTGCTATCAAAATTGACCCTAGTCTCTCTGTGTCTGTCTGTGTCTGTGTGTGTGTATGTTAGGGAATTTAGACTGTAAGCTCCAATGGGGCAGGGACTGATGTGAATGAGTTCTCTGTACAGCGCTGCGGAATTAGTGGCGCTATATAAATAAAATGATGATGATGATGTGGAAAGGCATCTACACTGAAATCAATGCAGTTGGCCCATTACAATGTAGTGTGGACCACTTACAAAACTATTATTCAGGCATAAAAAAAACTTGTAAAAGACAAAGTTTCTGAAGAAAGTAGAGTTGCTTCAGTCACAGAAAGTGGAATTCTTCTGATAGTTGTTCCAGTCATATGAGGATAAGCTATGAAGATGCCTACTTGTGGAGCTCATAGAAAGAAGGGGTGAATGTTAATGATAGTGACAGTCCTCCTGCACAGGTTGGTGAATATAGCCAAGATAGTACCTATAAATATATGTACTGTATATGTTACTGTTTTATTTGTTTTAAACACCATGAAAATTGTTACCTAGTTTATGGAAACAGACGGACAAAAATAAAAAGTGGAATATGCCATGTATTTCAGTTATTGACATGTTTTTACTTCACAGAATAAACATTTATAACAATCTTCAGAAATTAATATAGTTATTGTTCCATGTTTCCATCAAGAGGTACATCAATCAGACAAGGCCTGACAAATTAAAACAAATATCACCGCACCAGGGTTAACCCCTTATGTATTAAGGATATTTTGTCATCCTATTATTTGGGGAGGTGCTCCTACACTGTATAATTCATGAACTTCAAAAAAAAGAGGAAGAAAGAGGGGAGGAAGGGGAAAAAGAAGAAATTCAGTACATAAACATTCACTTTTGTTTTTAATTATTTCGCTAATTAATTATTCTAATAAAGATATTACTCTTAACAGCAACTTATCATATTTAAGAAAAGAGTGCCCTGTATACACATTCTTCTTTTTCCCCTTCCTCCCATCTTTCTTCCCCTTTTTTTTGAAGACCTGACAAATACAACCCCGACAGCTACGAAACTACGAGAGAGCAATCCTCAGATGAGGAGTTAGCAGGTCCACCTCAAATAATTTAAAAAAATGGCATCAAAATGTGGTCAAAAAAGAAAACCTTGCACATATTGTAAATAGGGATGAGCGCGCTCGGATTTCTGAAATCCGAGCCCACCCGAACGTTGCGGATCCGAGTCGGATCCGAGACAGATCCGGGTATTGGCGCCAAATTCAAAAGTGAAACTGAGGCTCTGACTCATAATCCCGTTGTCGGATCTCGCGATACTCGGATCCTATAAATTCCCCGCTAGTCGCCGCCATCTTCACTCGGGCATTGATCAGGGTAGAGGGAGGGTGTGTTAGGTGGTCCTCTGTGCTGTTTAGTTCTGTGCTGTTTAGTTCTGTGCTGTTTAGTTCTGTGCTGTTTAGTTCTGTGCTGTTTAGTGCTGTGCTGTGCTGTGCTGTGCTGTGCTGTGCTGTGCTGTGTTCTGCAGTATCAGTCCAGTGGTGCTGTGTGCTGTGCTCTGTCCTTCTGAGGTCAGTGGTGCTGCTGGGTCCTGTGCTGTGTCCTGTTCAGTCCAGTGGTGCTGTGTCCTGTGCTCTGTGCTTCTAAGGGCATAGTTATTTCCCCAATATTCCCCTGTGTTTAAAAAAATAAAAAAAATTTTTTTTTATAAAATACCAAAAACTACTTTAATATTTTTTAATTACCACAAAATTTTCACAACCAATCCTGCAGTATAAGCCCATTGGTACTGCAATATTACCAAGTTCACACATTCAGCAGTAAAAGTCCAGTGGTACTGCAATATTACAAAGTTTACACATTCTGCAGTATCAGTCCAGTGGTGCTGTGTCCTGTGCTCTGTCCTGCTGAGTTCCGTAGTGCTGCTGGGTCCTGTGCCGTGTCCTGTTCAGTCCAGTGGTGCTGTGTCCTGTGCTCTGTGCTTCTAAGGGCATAGTTATTTCCCCATTATTCCCAAGTTTGTAAAAAATAAAAAAAAAGTAAAAAAAAATAAAAAATTAAAAAAAAAAAAAAAATATAATAATTATAACCAAATTTGCAAAACCAATCCAGCATTATAAGTCCATTGGTACTGCAATATTACCAAGTTCACACATTCAGCAGTAAAAGTCCAGTGGTACTGCAATATTACAAAGTTTACACATTCTGCAGTATCAGTCCAGTGGTGCTGTGTCCTGTGCTCTGTCCTGCTGAGTTCCGTAGTGCTGCTGGGTCCTGTGCCGTGTCCTGTTCAGTCCAGTGGTGCTGTGTCCTGTGCTCTGTGCTTCTAAGGGCATAGTTATTTCCCCATTATTCCCAAGTTTGTAAAAAATAAAAAAAAAGTAAAAAAAAAAAAAAAATTAAAAAAAAAAAAATATATATAATAATTATAACCAAATTTGCAAAACCAATCCAGCATTATAAGTCCATTGGTACTGCAATATTACCAAGTTCACACATTCTGCAGTATCTTGTGCTACATATAATGGAGAGCAAAAATTTGGAGGATAAAGTAGGGAAAGATCAAGACCCACTTCCTCCTAATGCTGAAGCTGCTGCCACTAGTCATGACATAGACGATGAAATGCCATCAACGTCGTCTGGCAAGCACGATGCCCAATCTCCTAGTACAGGGCATGTAAAATCCAAAAAGCCCAAGTTCTCAAAAAACAGCAAAAAAAGAAACTTAAAATCATCTGAGGAGAAACGTAAAGTTGGCAATATGCCAATTACGACAAGTAGTGGCAAGGAACGGCTTAGGCCCTGTCCCGTGTTCATGACTAGTGGTCCAACTTCACCCAAGGATCAAAGCCCTCCTCCCCCCCCCTACAAAAAATTTAAGAGAGTTATGCTGTCAGCAACAACAACAAAACAGCAAAGAACTCTGCCTTCTAAACAGATGACATCACAAATCCCCAAGGCGAGTCCAAGGGTGTTGTTGGTTGTGAACCCTGACCTTCCCATCACTGTACGGGAAGAGGTGACTCCATCCAGCATTTGCAGCACGCCCTCTGCATATGCTGGAAGGATCACCCACAGTCCAGTTACAGATTTGGCTAATGAAGGTGTGAATGTTGTGCACTGGGAGGAGGATATTGATGTAGCTGGCGCTGAGGAGGATGTTGATGATTATGATGCAGACAGATACCAAATTGCATTTCTCAATTTCTATTTATATTCTAGATTATATAACGGCTGAAAAGTTTTCTGTTTTACTCCTAGTGGAGAGGGGATCTGATGCAGACAGATACCAAACTGCCTTTGTCCATTTCTTTGTATATTTGAATTGCTAGTTCTACAGTCTATGCAGGCTGCTTTATTTATATTCAACTACAAGTGTAGGGCGGGTGGGGGGCATAGATAGCCACCAAAGTAACGTGGTCCATTTAATTTCACTTTCTAGCTCCACAGTCTGTGCAGCCTGCTTTTTTTTATCTTCAAAGTATTTATATTTACAAGCCTTGCAATCTAAATTAACTAGAGGTAGTGACGTGGTAGAACTCCAAAAGGCAGTTTGGAAGCCCCTGTACAAACTGGCTCTATTTTTTAACTGAGTTGTCCCCCCTCCAGTGTGTACTCGGAAAGAGTTTTTAGTGCAGCGGGGAACCTGGTCAGTGAGCGGCGAAGGAAGTTGCTTCCTCACAACGTTGAAAAAATGATGTTTATAAAAATGAATAATCAATTCCTCAATGAAGTACAGCACTGCCCTCCAGACAGTACAGAGGGACTGTGGTTGTGGAGTCCAGCGGGGACGAATTGATAATGTGTGAGGAGGAGGAAGTACACACTGTAGGGGGAGAGGAATCAGAGGTTGAGGATAAGGACGACATCTTTCCTCAGTAGAGCCTGTTTAGTTTGTACAGGGAGAGATGAATTGTTTTATTGGTGTGGGGGCCCAAACAAACCAATCATTTCAGCCACAGTTGTTTGGTAGGCCCTGTCGCTGAAATGATTGGTTTGTTAAAGTGTGCATGTCCTATTTCAACAACATAAGGGTGGGTGGGAGGGCCCAAGGACAATTCCATCTTGCACCTTTTTTTTTGGCATTATGTGACCATTCAACAGTCGTTTGCCATGTTCAAAAAGTAAAAGAAAATGCCAACAAATTCAATAAATTAAATCAAAAGTTAAATGCCCTGTCATTATTTAAAACAAGAGGTTTTGACGTGCTAGAATTAGTGTAGTGTTAAGATGTTATAAACACTACACTTGGAAATTGGAGGAGGTAATGTGGCCCCGGTATCAAATTGGGTACCGGGGCCACCCCACTATGCAGTCCAGATACTTGTTTGGTGGAATTCCGACACGTGGAGGGTTTTTAAATTATATTGTGGCCTCGGTACCAAATTGTGTACCGGGGCCACCACACTACGCAGTCAAGATACTTGTTTGGTGGAATTCAGACCAGTTGAGGGTTTTATTATTATATTGTGTGGACCACTCTATCTATACCACACTACAACTCTATACCACTCTATTTCCTACTTTAATTCTATTTAATTCTATTTCCTACTTTAATTCTATTACTAATTAATTAACATAAAGAGGAACAAAAAAAACCAATTTTACCAAAAGTATAATATGACTTAGACTTACAAACACTACACTTGAAAGATCGTGCCTTTAAATGAAAAAGTAAGTCTTCATTGCACGACTATGTGCAACAGGGACAGTTTTTTTCTTTACAAAGTCAACTAATAACACTTGGACCCTGTCTGTCTTTAACATACTTAATGGGATCTCAATGACGAATTGTCTGTAGCATGTTTGGAGGAGGTATTGTGGCCCCGGTATCAAGTTGGGTACCGGGGCCACCCCACTACGCAGTCCAGATACTTGTTTGGTGGAATTCTGACACGTGGAGGGTGTATTTATTTTATTGTGGCCCCGGTATCAAGTTGGGTACCGGGGCCACCCCACTACGCAGTCCAGATACTTGTTTGGTGGAATTCTGACACGTGGAGGGTGTATTTATTTTATTGTGGCCCCGGTACCAAATTGTGTACCGGGGCCACCACACTACGCAGTCAAGATAGATAGATGCGTATCATAGATAAAGTACATTCAGTGGTGTGGGGCAAATTGAAAAATATTCAAAATGCACTGACATTATCAAAAACAAGAGGTTGTCACACGCTAAAACTCCAACATGTATATGATGGAGAGGATGGAGGAGCAGCCGTATGTGTAGTGTAATGCAGACCTGTTGAAGGTTTTTTATATATTTTATTGTGGTGCCCAGTGCCCACTCCTCTACGCAGTCCAGGTACATTTATTGGTGCGATTCATAAAAGTTCAGGGTTTTTAATATATTGTGGCGACCCACTCCTCTACGCAGTCCAGGTACATTTATTGGTGCGATTCATAAAAGTTCAGGGTTTTTAAGATATTGTGGTGACCCACTCCTCTACGCAGTCCAGGTACATTTATTGGTGCGATTCATAAAAGTTCAGGGTTTTTAATATATTGTGGTGACCCACTCCTCTACGCAGTCCAGGTACATTTATTGGTGCGAATCAAACAAGTTGATGGTTTTCTTATTATATATATTGTGGTGACCCACTCCTCTACGCAGTCCAGGTACATTTATTGGTGCGATTCATAAAAGTTCAGGGTTTTTAATATATTGTGGTGACCCACTCCTCTACGCAGTCCAGGTACATTTATTGGTGCGATTCATAAAAGTTCAGGGTTTTTAAGATATTGTGGTGACCCACTCCTCTACGCAGTCCAGGTACATTTATTGGTGCGATTCATAAAAGTTCAGGGTTTTTAATATATTGTGGTGACCCACTCCTCTACGCAGTCCAGGTACATTTATTGGTGCGATTCATAAAAGTTCAGGGTTTTTAAGATATTGTGGTGACCCACTCCTCTACGCAGTCCAGGTACATTTATTGGTGCGATTCATAAAAGTTCAGGGTTTTTAATATATTGTGGTGACCCACTCCTCTACGCAGTCCAGGTACATTTATTGGTGCGAATCATAAAAGTTCAGGGTTTTTAATATATTGTGGTGACCCACTCCTCTACGCAGTCCAGGTACATTTATTGGTGCGATTCATAAAAGTTCAGGGTTTTTAATATATTGTGGTGACCCACTCCTCTACGCAGTCCAGGTACATTTATTGGTGCGATTCATAAAAGTTCAGGGTTTTTAAGATATTGTGGTGACCCACTCCTCTACGCAGTCCAGGTACATTTATTGGTGCGATTCATAAAAGTTCAGGGTTTTTAATATATTGTGGTGACCCACTCCTCTACGCAGTCCAGGTACATTTATTGGTGCGATTCATAAAAGTTCAGGGTTTTTAAGATATTGTGGTGACCCACTCCTCTACGCAGTCCAGGTACATTTATTGGTGCGATTCATAAAAGTTCAGGGTTTTTAATATATTGTGGTGACCCACTCCTCTACGCAGTCCAGGTACATTTATTGGTGCGAATCATAAAAGTTCAGGGTTTTTAATATATTGTGGTGACCCACTCCTCTACGCAGTCCAGGTACAATTATTGGTGCGATTCATAAAAGTTCAGGGTTTTTAATATATATTGTGGTGACCCACTCCTCTACGCAGTCCAGAAAGATACCTTGTTGCAACGTTTTGGACTAATAACTATATTGTGAGGTGTTCAGAATACACTGTAAATTAGTGGAAATGCTTGTTATTGAATGTTATTGAGGTTAATAATAGCCTAGGAGTGAAAATAAGCCCAAAAACTTGATTTTTAAACTTTTTATGTTTTTTTCAAAAAAAATCCGAATCCAATACCTTAAATCCGAACCGAGACCTTTCGTTAAGTGTTTTGCGAGACAAATCCGAACCTCAAAAATAACGAAAATCCGGATCCAAAACACAAAACACGAGACCTCAAAAGTCGCCGGTGCACATCCCTAATTGTAAACATAAAATACATATCTTTTTATTTACAGGCCCAGGGACTCTCCTGCCTGTTCGGATTCCAAAGCGAGGAAAAACGCCATCGTGACGTCATCAGATCTTGGATCTCACACTCTGGAGAGCACCAACCGGTCCCTGAATGTTATGGTGCACCTATAAAGGGAAAGGAGAACACAGAAATTACTCTTTATTTGGTGTACCTGAACAGAAAAAAACACAGCTACCTGAGCATGAAGCCACTCCTCCGTCATCAAGTGACATAAGAGCGGTTGTGTAAGAATTTCAGAGCATCCAACTGAACTTGTGAATAGCCAAAAAAGGCAGATAGGGCAAATATTTGTCCTGGCTACCTGTTGTGCCAACATTCAGTAAAACTAGTGTTTCAAGCACACCTGCAAATTCTGCCTTTGCAACTACTCCAGAAAGACATGCACACACCAGGGGTGGTAGACGTTGAGGCCACAATAGCCGCATCCCTATAGGGCCTGGTAACAAAATGGCAAAAAATAGTATATTTCTGTTATTAAGCAATATATTGTGTATATGCAATTTCTTTACTGCACACTTTTTAATAAAAAAAATGTGAAATGTATTCTCCACATTAACTGATGGTAAGAGCACCCCTGCTTCTTCACCATCTACTACAATTGGAAAAACCCTATTATAATTTAATGCCAAATTATGTAATAGACAGCAAGCAACCACAATATTATCCACCTTTGCAGGGGAATAGAGAAGCACACCACCAGTATTAACAAGGAACCTGAACCTGACCTTCAATAGTCATAAGGTATGTTTTATCACACCCCTAGTGGTTATATGTGCCTTATTAGATTTGTGTTGTGCAGGAGTCTGGGGATTCAACGGAGGTGTACAGTCATGGCCAAAAGTTTTGAGAATTACACAAATATTATTCTTCACAAGTCTGCTGCCTCAGTTTTTATGATGGCAATTTGCATTAGAGATGGGCTGGCTCGGTTCCCAGAGAACCGAACCCACCCGAACTTCCGGAATCCGAGTCCCGAGCCGAGTTGGCTCTGGACTCTCCTGCCTGTTCAGATTCCAAAGCGAGGCAAAACGCCATCGTGACGTCATCAGATCTCGGATCTCACGATTTTTAGAATGAATAAATAGCCGCCTCCACAGATATCCAGCGCCATTTGAGAGAGGGAGAGAGAAGGGTTAGGTGACAGTCGCAGTAATTTGAGCAGTAATTGGAGGAGTAATTGGAGTAGTAGTTAGAGCAGTAATTAGTTCACTGTGTATGCCCTTCGTCCTACACCATACCTTGAATAACATAGCCAACTTATATAAAATAAAGACACGGAGACTTGAGTTAAGTGGCACTAAAGTATTTTATTATAACCTAATTAAACCTGGTGGCCGAGAAAGAGCACTGAGGATCAGCTCCAGCGATACCCAACCAAGCGTGGATATGGCAATATAGTCTTAAGTCCACCCACTTCTCTCATAACCCCCTAACCTGGCATCAGAGTAAACTGCACTCACCTCACTACTCACTCCCCCTCCCTCACTGACCCAGGGGAGGCCCCTCCCCACAGAAGGGACAAGAGTTACCGATTGCTTTGTAAGGGGAAAGATATCTGCGCCCAATCACGATAGAGCCGTATATATCAGCCGCTGATCGCAGTGCCTTCCTCCCCCACATTACCTATAACCCTAAATAACAGGCTTTTGTACCAAACAACCATTAACCTTTAAAGCTTTACTTAAAAAATGGCGTGGGTGGGCGGGATTTTGCCAGCCAAGTGACTCAGACCAGGAAATGCATCAACTATACAAAGCCACAAGACCCTCCCCTCAACATCATTGGTCGGGTCCAAACCACACGTTAACTCCTTCAGGTAAGTGCAAGCTCGAATGCAACACTGTCACTATTTAATTTCGTTCGTCTATAGGGGACTCTCTTGTACTAAATAGTTCACTGTGTATGCCCTTCGTCCTACACCATACCTTGAATAACATAATCAACTGCACAAGAGGGACAAGAGTTACCGATTGCCTTGTAAGGGGACAGATACCTGCGCCCAATCACGATAGAGCCGTATATATCAGCAGCTGATCGCAGTGCCTTCCTCCCACGCTGCTGCCCTAGGGGCAAAGCAACCCGCCACCAACCAAACCGAGCACTCTCCTCAACTCCAAACAAATGCTCTCCATAAAAATACGCAACCCCTCGTCTGAGAGGTGCACACCGTCTCTCCTATAAAGACTCACCCTATCTGCTGTTATTTCTGGGTATTCCACCACAAATCCACCGAGGGACCTAATAACCTTCCGAAGTGCACTATTAAGCTTCCGCGCCATTATAAGGATCTTTTTTAACGGAACTGCAGATCTCCAAGACAGCCTTGGGATCATAGCGGACCAGCCGAGTATTATTGTTGGCCATGTAGACTTAATATAATGCAAATCTCTCATTTGGATAATTAGGTCTAGGGATTTACCCTTACCCAAATCGTTCCCTCCCAGGTGTATAATAAGAACATCGGGGGCTCCCCACCGCTCTATCAGCTTCGTTAACCAGGGCAATAGATTGCTCCAAACTAAACCGCATTTGCCTAACCAATAAAACCGGCTATTCCCTATACTTGTATAGGGAATAGCCCCCCTCTGGTTAGCTGCCCAGAATATGTAAGAGTGCCCGACGATCCATATATTTCCCGCCGTTACCACAGCATCTAAAAAAGAGATAAGTGTTAAGTACGCAAAAATTTACCTGACCATCACACACAGCACCAAGGTGCACATAGTGGTTGACAAAAGCAGCCCATCAGACAAGCATGTAGCATAGCTGGCAAAAGGAAATGGAAAACGGGTAGAATGGATTTGGGTAAAAGTAAGTTACTCACACAAAGGTAAAACCCGATCAAACCCCAGATGCACACCACTAATCAGACCTCTGGAGAAAAAAAATGGGAGAAATCCCTTCGCGTCCTCGCTCAACGCGACAAGCAGATACGCCTTGAGTAACCGGGTAGGGAATAGGAGGACCAAACAAAAGGTACTGTAGAAATAGGTCTAGATGTACTTGACAGTGACAAACAATAATGATAAGACAGCCAAAAGGAGAACTGAAAAAACAAAATAAACCACAACAAAGCAATAATAACATTTGCAGGTACAATTGGTCACACTTTAACATTAGGCCTAATGTAACCTTGGTAGGCCGCAGATTTCCATCTACCAAGTGATTTTATAGCCTCCACTGATGCCCCCGCCAAAGCCACGGAGGTGGCTGCTCCAATTCTAAAAGAATGGGAACTGAAAAAAGAAGGGTTTAGACCTAGCAACTTAACCGAATGCTTCAGAACCGCGTTGAACTGATATCTTGTCAGCTGAGCCTTATGTTTGTGTATTAGAAAAACTGGGTTAATGGGCCTGATTTGACTAAATTGGGTGGTTAATTCTACCGGACATAACTCTTTATCTTTTTTGGACCTGCATCTGTAACCAGCAACCTCTTCCTCTCTGATACGTTTTGGAACTGGTTATTTTACAGCTCAGATGATCCTCACATATGACCACGTTTTCAGTAAGCAACCCTGTGGGGACATGAGACTTCGCTTGCCCAACTAACTCAGAAACCCTGAAAGCCCCCAAAAATGCCAGGCTAAACGCAGTACGAAAAAGCAGGACCTCATACTCATCCCTTGCCACATCCGCCAAGGCCCGCATCAGTTGAGATAATGTCTGAATAGTGATCGGGTGCCGCATGTCTGTTGTGATCGGCCTCGCTTTCGCCCAACCTTTAAGCACTTTATTCACACACCTTTAACAATAGGTAAAATTGATTCAGACACACCTTGATACTACACAATAACTGAGAAACACACACACAATAACTTATATTTTTATAAAACAGACAATGAATGTAATGTATCTTATGAACATCTATGCTATACCACCCATGTTAATAGAGTAAATAAATGTCTGTTTCCTGTTTTATAATACAAGTTTTACAAATAGAATATTATTAAGAATGCAAAACTTTTTAAAGGAAGCTACATCTTGTGTGCAGTCTTTCTTGAAAATATAAGCTTAAGTTTATTATATATACATTGGTCCTGTGGATTTATGGGAAATAAGAATGATATTTCTTAGGTTAAACCAGAACTACCTTTGCGAGGAGTTGGTTGACGGTAATAGTCATAAACCACCATAACCCATTTTGAATAAACTGTTTAAAATGGTGGGAGGTTTCGGTAGGAAAGCATGGGTTATTCCAAAGAAGTGTCAGGGGTCAATTTGGCAATTTGGATCATCTTGTATCTGGCCCGACAGTTGTCCCAGAGAGACAGGCAGAATTTAAGAGAGGGGATGGAGTACGCCGTGGGAGGCCAAGTCTACACAGGAGAGGACCCAGAGTGAGGCCAAGTAGTGGACTCCAATAAAATGCTAAATTCTATGTTTACAATGCCAAATGATTTTCAATAAAGAGGGTTATAAATCCTGAAAGTCAGGAATTTTTACTGGGAGGGTCTGGAACAGATAAAGGGGCACATTCAATTCAGTCGCGACTAATGCGGTGTTAAAGCTAATACAGTTAATATGGTAATTTTAAGCCTGCTTTCTGCTCGGGGCTCCCTGAGCCGCGAGCAAAATGCCAGCGTTGAAATTACCGTATTAACGGTAATTACGCGCACTATTACCGTAACATCGGTAATAGTGCGCAGGCCGCGATACTTTTTACAGTAACAGTAATTGAATTCCTCCCAAAGATGTTTGGGGATCAGATTCATCTTAACGGTGATAATCCTCCCAGCCATGAAATGATATACCCCTGCCAAACCATGAGATCTTGTTTAATCCTGGCTAGTAGGCGAGGGAAATTCTTGTGATATAACCGGTCATATAGAGATGTGATATATACCCAAAGGTATTTAATCTTATGTTTCTGTCACTGCAGGATAAAGGTTGCTTGTAAACGGGCACTCAGGGGGAATGGAACATGAAGCAGCATGGCCTCAAACGTATAAAAATTAATTTTATAGTCTGAAAGGGAACTATATTCATTAATAAGCTGGTAAAGGGAAGGCAAGGATACTTGGGGATTCATGACGGCTAAGAGAATATCATCTGCAAATAGAGAGATCTTAAATTCTCAGGGCCCCACCTCTACTCCGTGTATCATAGCCGTCTGTTAAACCACCGCCGCCAAAGGTTCAATGACCAATGCCAAATGTGAAGACCAGGGAAGAGGAGGCAACCCTGTCTAGTCCCATTGGAAAGGGAAATCGGACCGGTCAAGAAGCCATTGATCAGGATCCTGGCTGAGTGGGATTCATATTGTCACACTTCTATTCTGAGAGCTGAAAATGACAGCTATAGAGCCCATAGTATGGTGAAAGCATATAATATTTATTGAGTATATATAATCCAGATAGTGCAGAAAATGGTACTAACCGAATATTGCAGACACTGAACAATGGATCTCTGGGTTAGGCCGAAAGCAGGGAACAATGAATAATACAGATGGTGCAGTGGATGGTGCAGGCTAAGTGGAAAGAAACCAGGATGTCAGCTAGCAGGTTGCAGAACTCCCAGGGAACAGGAAAAGGAAAAGGGGTGACAAATGAGAACAACAATATCAGGAACATCAATGACCAGCAAAGGTGAATTGCAGGACAGACATATGGGAGAGAGTGGAGAGCTTAGCACGTTTAAGAAAATCTGCTATGCAAGCGTCCAAGGGGCTGCAACCATTGTTCTGACTACTAAGATTATATAATCTAGAATAAAACATCTGAAACTCATGACCTATCAACTCAGGGCTGTAGACAGGTGAAACTGAGGCAGATATTAGTTCCAGGATGTTATTTTGGGACCTTTAGCTCGTAACCGAGTAGCCAGGATTCTCTCCACCTTGTCTCCTTTCTCATAGAACATCTGCTTCAGCCATTTTAGAGCTTTGGCAGTAGATTCAGAGAGTAGGAGATCATATCGCACTTTAGGGAGTTTACCTAGGGTGGCTCATCCGGGGATGACTTGTGTTGACTTGTGTTGGCGCTCCAGGACCTGGAGTTTTATAGCCAGTGAAAGGCGGTTTGAGGCAGACAATTTCTTGTATCTTGCGGTCACGCTGATAAGATGTCCTCATCTAAGTGCCTTCTGGGCTTCGCAGAGGGTCGCAGGGGAAATGTCAAGAAGATTATTGAGGAGAAAGTGCTCTCCAGGATAGTCCGTAATTGTTGGGTGAATTGCGGGTCATGAAGGAGAGAATAATTGAGTCACCAGGTGGAGGGGTAGGGGTAGGAGACTATATCTGAGAGAACATCTAACATAGGGTAATGGTCGGACCATAGCGTTGAGTGAATATGGGCTTCCCAAAGTGTAATGTGCAAAATAATTTCTAGGCAAATGTCGTGAACATAGAGAGCTTGCAGTTATTTATAAGGGATAAAGCATAACTACAGTGTAAGTAGGTTATCTCAAATGAATCCATGGATAAATTGAGCTGTTAAAGTGTAAAGTTTGAAGACACTGAGTCTGATGCAAATGTATTTAATGGCTTTGCACATCCTAGTGTGAGAAGATAACCACGTCACCTGTGGCAACTTCAAAGTGCTCTTGGACTCCTGAATAGACGTTGTAGGGCCGGTCACAGCTGGACATCCTTGCAGCCCAAGGCAGCAAAAGCATTGTGCATGCTTATACAGGTATATAGAAATATGAAGGAAAATGCCTTTACAGTTCATACTGAGGAGCAGAAATCACACCAGGATTATAAATGACAGGTACGGGTGGTATCCATGAACAGCTGAAATCACATATCTTTGGAAAAGGTATGTCACATTGTCATAATCCCATCATGTTTGGTATTTAAATGTGCGGGAGATTATGAACGGTTTATTGAAGGGGGAGATATTTATCTGGGAAGTATCTGTGAAGAATTACCTACAGGTCAAAACTTTTGGAATATTTGTGAGCCAACTACAGTGACACCCAGGGGACATCCCTGCCTTCCTATTAGTATTAAACACTGCCCCTGTGAAGACCATCCCATTTGAGTTTGCTTAACAACCTGTGTTTTGAAGGGGCAAGGGGTCAGACTTTTTGGGGAAATCAAGTTACATTGATAAGCTGTCCATCTTCCTAGCCAATTCCCCATGGCATAGATTATGCAACTCAAGTAAGTGCTATTCTGAACGTAACCCTTTTTATTTTAAACTGTTTTGCTTGTTGCGTCAATCTATTAATTGTTCATGCATTGTTTTTCTTTATATCTGAATGCCCTGTAGTTTTGTATAATAAATCTATAATTTAATATGTTGCGTCCTTGATACTCTAACGAATCCATTAGCCTGTTAGAAGAGAGCTCGGCCAAGTTAACCCTTGGAATGCCAGTGTGTGATTTGTTGATACATTTGATTAACAAGCTGTGTGTGCTTGCATTTACATTTGTGTAACAGTCTGGAGGTGTGAAGAGGTAACCCTTTGTGTGCTGGTGTCTTTGTGTCTTGTTAGTCTGTGAAAAGCTCGAAGCCTGCGTGCCAGTGTGTGACAGTGTATTGGGGTCCTATTGCCCGTATTCAATAGGTGGTGGCAAACCTGAAGTGTCTGGGGGTATGAGAGCGCCAGGGGCGGGCTGGGCCGGGGGCAGGGGGGCAGGGGTCTGACCGCTGTCAATGACGCGGCCGCATCACGTGTCATGTGATGCGGCCGCCTGTGCACCTCCCGGGCTGAAATTTGCCAGCCCGCGCCTGGAGAGCGTTGTGTTTGGGTGCGATTACGTAGGTCCATAACCTGTGTGATAGGTAGAGAGAGATTGTGGGCTGAAATTGTGTGTGACCTCATACAACATACACCCCAAAGTCACGGCAGCTGGGAGCGTGTTCGTGACAGCATATAAAACTGCAAATATGTGTTTGTGAATTAATTCCTAGTAATAGCTTAATCTGGATCAGAGGAGCTCTGTTTACAGCCAGGGTTTAATACTTTCAAACTGAAACGAAATCAATTTGTCTCTTTGATTATGTTAAACTCTTCTGTTCTCCCCAGATGCTGCTTGTATTATTTATGGTGGGTGGCAAAAGTTGAAGTCTTTGAAATATCTCTTTTAGGACAGTGATATACACTAAACTCAGACATCTCGACTGCTGAGCCTGGCAGCTGTGTTATATGTTAATGGATTAGGGACACAGGGAAATATCATATCCTATTTTCTTCAATATCATACTTACAGGAAGCATGTGTGGTGTGCAGATGAAGGGGAACTTATGACCTATTGTGTGGAGGTAATATCATGTTTGTAAGCCACTTGGGTGAAAAGTTAGGACAGGGTAACTAAAATCAGACTTAGGAAATGTTGTGAACAGGAGTAATAAAACCCTAATTTGCATTTATACAGACTTTTCAGTTCTGACATCACAGGAAAGGGGTACATGGGCCCTGAAGTATTTTTTAAAACTGTACTGTAACTCTATGGAATTGTTCCTTTTTGGGAGTCAATATGATGTTGAAGAGTGTCTCATTTTCTGCTTCTCCCAGCAATAGAAACTTGATCATACGTGAGTTATCAATTCTATATTTTATACATTTTATTTGACAAAAACCATTGCATTATGCAATTGTATGTCATATGTTAATTGTTTTATCTTAAGCATTTTCCATATAAGTTCAAGTCTCTGTGTTCTTACGAATTCATGCGACAGTTTGGTCAAAACGCTACATAGGAGAAACAGGGGAGAACATTGTGGTTTATGGTAACTCTGATTGAAGTTAATTGTGATAGATTAGTTTTAAGGGAGAATAAAAAGGCATCCTGAATAAGAGTGTCACACAAAAAACCTTGGTGGTGGCATAAATGGTAAGGCAAAGCTAGTGTGTGGCATAGATAGGGAAGGTTTTAATCATTTTAGCAAACCATGTGGTTGGTTTTTTATTAACCCTTTGTCACACATGTCATATAGGCTCAGGTGAGTGCTGATCGTGACACGAAGCTTAAGAGTCTAATTATGACCTAGAAAGATCGTGTCTATCGTAGAATACGTTTTATGAAACTGGGGAGTAAAACAACAGTTAGTGCCTAGGGAGAGAAGCTGGGAGAGGGAAAGGAAATCAGGGATGGGGTCAAGACCAGTGTGAGACAAAAACTGGTCTGTGCTGCTGGCCAGGGTAGACAGGGGGGATACTAACAGCTGGAGTGGGCCAGGCAAGGTCAAAACACTCATTATGGGGAAGTAGCTAGGGAAACGGGACGAGACCAAGTGCAGAGAAATCACCCCCACTGCCCTAGGGCTGGGGCCGAGTAGTCTGGATTAAAGACAAACATAGGGAGTGTGCTATGAAAGGTCAGACACCATCTACAATGTAGATTCAAAAGACTGGATAGGCAAATAGATGGACAGACCCTAAGGTGCCTAAGAGATAATGGTGAGACATAATGAAACACTGTACAAAAAGATAACACGATTAAGCAGAACATTAACAGTCAATGCAACACAAGGTAAATGGCTCAGTCAGATCTACATGAGAGGACTGAAATCCAGCAATCCTTCATACACAGTGAGGGAAAATAATGAAAGGTGACTCCAATAGAGAGCCCACAGGAAGTATAGCTCAAGGAGGCGGTGCAATGATACCGTTGAACATGTACTTTTATATCCCCATGTCCACCTAGAGTATCTGCCCTAGCACACATTAAGACTGTGAATTCAGTATGTGTGTTTTCATTCCCATAGCATGTCTGTGCTCACCTCCATACTCTGTTAGTAGTGTATTAACAAGCCAGACAGGGTGGCTTTCTGTTTCGGATTTAATCACCTTAATTAGGAAATGTGTATTGTATTCCTATGCTTTAATATCCTAAGACACAGCAGAGAGTCAAACACACTTCTATAGCATGAGGCTATTCTGTGGGTATAAGAAAGAGCAGTGGAGTATCAGAGAAAAAGAAAAAAAAGATCAGGCTGGTGTGGGAGGTAATGGTCCCTGCCAGCTGATGGAGATCGAGAGAAGGACTACGAAGACCCTTGTTCCTCTTCCTTTGGATGTTACCCCAGGTCTTGTGAATATGTGTGCTCACCAAAAGCGAGGTGACAGTGAAGTCGGACTGCTGCCCTGCTGGCAGTCACTGGGGCTTTGCACCCTCAGGAATATTGCTAGGGAGTGTAGAAGGAGCTCTTACCAAAGCGTATGCCTATAGTTGGATTTCCCAAGATGGCCATAATAGGACCGTTATCGTATTGTATGTACTACCCTCGTGTCCATTGTGCATACCTGTAATTATTACTCCTGTACATATGTTGGTTTTGTGCCTGTTATTGTTGTTTAATTAATAAAAGCTACCATTGGTTAAATTGGATATCTGCCTGGGTGTAAGTATTTACCCACGTACAGTGGAACTTGGTAGGCTGTTCAGCCTTGGTTGACACCGTTCCCTCACAGGCGGATCAGGGCCAAAGGATTTAGCCATCCTCATCACATATGACTCTCAGTATTCGGGAGCCATCTAAGTGTTAATGTGGGCCCCGTAGAACTGGAGCCAAGACCAGGGGTCGAGGGACAGGGAAGAGAGGTCAGAGCAGGAAGTCCAAGAGTCTTCAGGTACTGATGCGCAAGTTGTTATGCCAGGCCCTATTTTCCTGGTCCTCCTGTTGTGCCTGTAGATGAGCATATCATATTGCAGTTGCAGGAGGTCAGTCTCCATGGCCTGATGAGAGGAAATAACCTTGTCCATCTTGGATTTGAGATGATCAGTCCGGTTGCCAAGATCATGCAGCTTAGTTGTCAAAGAACCAATGGCTTTTTGCACTTCTGCTTGGCTCACCTGCCCCGATCTCTTCTACTTGACTATGTGAAATAAGGCTTGTAGATCTTTACAAGTCAGCGGAGAGTTTTCAGAATTATCAGAGTTGGATTGTTCATGGCAATGTGGAGAGGAGGCTCTCTGGGTTTAAGAGTCCATATAGCCAAATTTCTTAGGACTGTGAGGCAGATCAGGACCACCAGTTTTTTTCTGTCCACCTATAGGCATAGTGCTCCAGTAATAAAACTACAAGAAAGAAGAGACATAGGGAGGAGCTTTGGAGCCGTCAGCAGAAGAGTTAGCAGAAAAGTGTGTAGCACGACATTTTAGGTCAAGACCCGGGTCCAAGGGTCATGGGGGGAGCCTCAAGTTAGCACATAACAGAAATCAAAATAATAAAGGATGGTGGGACTGACTTCACAGAAGTATAAGCAAAAACTGTGTCAGTTCAGTAGCATTTCCACATAGTAGCCAGTAGAAGTATGCCTTGGGGGGCATCCGAAGTGGTGTAAGACAGATTATTATTATTATTATTATTAATTTTTATTTATAGGGCGCCACAAAGTATCCGTAGCGCCGTACAAGGACAAACAATGGCACAGTACAAGGTGAAACAGCACAGTACAAGTAACAGTAAGCACTATAACTCTGGGGGCTCAGGCACAGCATGAAAGAGAGGGAGGGAGGGGAAAAGTGAGTACAGGCAGGTAACTATGGCCCAAGAGGGTGGGCACGGATGACAGGTTGAGAGTCACTGAGGGGAGCGGAGAGAAGCGAGAGGAGACAGAGGGCAGAGGGACTGAGAGGAGGTGAGCTGAGTAGCTGGAGAGCGCAGTTAAAAGTGATGGAAACAGAAGGTAGGAGAGCCCTGCTCAAAGGAGCGAACAATCTAAAGGGAGGGGAAGACAGACAGACACATGGATGAGACGGAGAGACGGGAGGAAGGGGGAGAAGGGAAGAAGGGATGAGAAAGAGAGGTAGCCGACCGGTGGGAGTTTAGGCATGAGACTGGAAGGCTTTAAGGAAAAGGTGGGTTTTTAATGTTCGTTTGAAAGAGGACAGATTAGGGGAAGTTCTAATAGAGCGGGGGAGCTTGTTCCAATGGAGGGGAGCGGCGCGGGAGAAGTCTTGGATACGTGCGTGAGAGGAGGTAATCAGAGGGGAAGAGAGGCGACGATCAATGGACGATCGCAGTGAGCGGGAGGGAGTGTGAATAGAGATAAGGTTAGAGATGTAGGGAGCAGTGGAGTTGGCGAGGGCCTTGATGGAAAATGGATGGAAAAGCACCCCAGTAAGGGTTGGAGGACGAAATCCAGATGGAGCAGTTCCGGTTCCCAGATTGCAAGCAGGGCAGACCACTTTCAAAAGTGTAGTGCAATATAGAGTGCAGGTTCCTATTTATCCCAAGCAGTTTAGTTTCAGCTCAAATATTCAATGCCTGGATGCTGCTACAGCATCAGTACATATCAATGAACCAGGGCTCTCATGGAAAGGGAGATGACTCATAGTAGGGGAGTCCAGCACATTAGTGTTATAGTTCAAGTGTCAATATGAAGCAGTGCCAAAGTAGTAGCTCATATACTATTAGTTGGATTGAAGACTCAGTGCAGCACAGTACAGGGAGAAAAATGAGGGTAGCCGTTCGACTGAGCTACCACAAAGTGGCTGTGTCATTGCATTCAGTGGTGAAACACATTTGTAATTTAGGATCTTACAACAAGAACGTAAAATCAGTCTATCAGTAAGAACTAGAAATAGGAAACCGCGCTCAACCCCAATCCGGCAAGAGCAGCAATACCCAGGAATCCCTTCCTGTGAACTACCAAATACAAAAACCAGCGTATAGCGCTCAATTACCTAGGTATACTGTAGTGTAATGAAAAAAAAGGGGGGGGAAAATATCCTTGGTAAATATGAAGATCTGGTGTGATGCAATAGTGCAGAGACTGAACCCTTCTTACATAACCAGTGGTCTTACATAACCAGTGGTCTTACATAACCAGTGGTCTGCCCTGCTTGCAATTCTATCCTGCTATACCCTTGATCCTGCTATTCTATCCTCTTCTCTCAAAACTCTCCTCTCTCCCCTTTCCACCCTGTCCTGCCCTAATCAGGTGGCCTCCCTCTATAACCAAACCCTCTCCTCCGCCCTTGATGCGGTTGCCCCTGCCCAGCCCATCTACCTTCGCTGCTCCAATCCACAACCATGGCACTCCAAACTTACCCGTTTCCTCCAAAAATGCTCTCGTACTGCCGAACGCCACTGGAGAAAATCTCGCTCCCTGGCTGATTTCCTCCACTTCAAGCTTATCCTCTCCTCCTACAGCTCTGACCTCTCGCTCGCTAAGCAATCCTTCTTTAAATCCCTCATCTCCTCCCAGTCCTCCAACCCCCGCCACCTCTTCGCTACCTTTAACACTCTCCTGTCTCCCCCACCTCCCCCCTCCCTTCCTCCTTATCTGCCACTGACTTCACCTCCTTTTTCTCCTCTAAAATCGTGGCCATCAGACTTGAAATCTCCTCCTCCACCCACTCTTCCGCCACCCCCCATCTCGCCCTTCCTTCCTCCCCCCTCCACTCCCCCCCCTCTCCCCCCAGCCACCAACTCCTTCTCTCCTTCCACCCCACCTCGGATGAGGAAGTCCACTCTTTCATTTCTTCTTCCCCCCCTTCTACCTGCCCCCAGGACCCCATCCCTTCTCACCTTCTTCGCTCCCTTTCCGCCTCCACCTGCTCCCACCTTGCTCACCTCTTTAATCTGTCCCTCTCCACCGGCATCTTCCCCTCCGCCTTTAAACATGCTCTCGTCTCACCCATTCTCAAGAAACCCAATCTTGACCCCACCTCACTCTCTAATTACCGCCCCATTTCCCTTCTCCCATTTGCCTCCAAAATACTCGAGAGACTTGTCTGCAACCGTCTCTCCACCTACCTCTCTGAACACTCCCTCCTTGACCCTCTCCAATCAGGCTTCCTCCCCCTCCATTCCACTGAAACTGCCCTGGCTCAAGTTACGAACGATCTCCTCTCGGCTAAAGCCATGGGCCACTACTCCCTCCTGATTCTCCTCGACCTCTCAGCGGCCTTTGACACCGTTGACCACCCCCTCCTGCTTCACACCCTTCAGTCCATTGGCCTCTCCGGTACCGTCCTCTCCTGGGTCACCTCTTACCTTGCCGACCGTTCCTTCTCTGTTTCCACCTCTGATTCTCTCTGCTCCTTCTTCCTCCCTTCCAGTCGGGGTCCCTCAGGGCTCTGTCCTTGGACCCTTACTATTCTCACTATACACCTCTTCTCTGGGTGCACTCATCAGCTCCTTCGTCCTCAAGTACCACCTTTATGCTGATGACACTCAACTCTACCTTTCCTCTCCTGATCTCTCTCCCTCCCTTCTTTCCAGGGTATCCGCATGCCTCTCTGCCATCTCCTCCTGGATGTCCTCTAGATTTCTTAAACTCAATCTTGCTAAAACTGAACTCATTGTCTTTCCTCCCTCTCGTACCTCCTTCCCCTCTGACCTCTCCATCACTGTTGACAACTCATTTATCTCCCCTGTTCCCCAACTCCGCTGCCTAGGTGTCATCCTCTAGTTCTCTCTCTCCTTTACCCCTCACATTCACTCTCTCGCCAAATCCTGCTGTTTCCAGCTTCGCAACATTGTCCGCACTCGGCCCTTCCTCTCCCAGGATGCCACCAAATCTCTTGTCCACTCTCTGATTATCTCCCGCTTGGACTACTGCAACCTTCTCCTTATCGGCCTCCCCCTCTCTCATCTCGCTTCCCTTAGATCTGTACTTAACGCCGCTGCTAGGCTTATTTTCCTCTCTCGCCGTTCCACCTCTGTATCCCCACTCTACCAAGCCCTTCACTGGCTCCCCTTCCCTTACAGAATCCTTTTCAAGCTCCTCACTCTGACTTACAAGGCCCTCGCCAACTCCACTGCTCCCTACATCTCTAACCTTATCTCTATTCACACTCCCTCCCGCTCACTGCGATTGTCCAACGATCGTCGCCTCTCTTCCCCTCTGATTACCTCCTCTCACGCACGTATCCAAGACTTCTCCCGCGCCGCTCCCCTCCATGGGAACGCTCCATTAGAACTTCCCCTAATCTGTCCTCTTTCAAACGAACATTAAAAACCCACCTTTTCCTTAAAGCCTTCCAGTCTCATGCTTAAACTCCCACCGGTCGGCTACCTCTCTTTCTCATCCCTTCTTCCCTTCTCCCCCTTCCTCGACTCCGTCTCCGTTTCTCCCGTCTCTCCGTCTCATCCATGTGTCTGTCTGTCTTCCCCTCCCTTTAGATTGTTCGCTCCTTTGAGCAGGGCTCTCCTACCTTCTGTTTCCATCACTTTTAACTGCGCTCTCCACCTACTCAGCTCACCTCCTCTCAGTCCCTCTGCCCTCTGTCTCCTCTCGCTTCTCTCCGCTACCCTCAGTGACTCTCAACCTGTCATCCATGCCCACCCTCTTGGGCCATAGTTACCTGCCTATACTCACTTTTCCCCTCCCTCCCTCTCTTTCATGCTGTGCCTGAGCCCCCAGAGTTATAGTGCTTACTGTTACTTGTACTGTGCTATTTCACCTTGTACTGTGCCATTGTTTGTCCTTGTACGGCGCTACGGATACTTTGTGGCGCCCTATAAATAAAAATTAATAATAATAATAATAATAACCAGGGATAAACCTGTAGCAATTATAGTGCACAATAGACTAAAGTGTACTATTCTGTGATTGATTATAGTACTGCAGCTATAAAAATAGTAATATGTGTTGGTGGATATAATGCAAACATGCAGAATATACTTCCAGTAGGTGGATTTAATGGCTAAACAAAAGACAATACAGACACCTAAATAGAGCTAAAATACAAAGCGAATAATTGTTAAAACATATTGCTAAAAGTCCATGATAAAAGGGGCTATCAGGTAATCGGTAATACAAGAATGATTAACCATATAAATTGTCCATATAAATCCTCGGTGTCCAATAACACGATTGTGTCAATTACAACTGTTGTGGAAAATACCGCAATTAATTGATGCCACTCTACGCGCGGAAATTCCAGTCGGGATATAGATATACAGTCTTGTACCTGATGCCAATGAGTTATCCAAGGCGAGTCGCGGTGTAAGCGAAGCGGTGGCTAGCGATTAAGCTCGTATCCCTAGATGTCAGCTGGTTCCTAGCAGTAGTGGTGCACGGAAGAAGCACGATGATGGCGTGCGTTCCACAGTGGAACACAAACCGGAAGTCCTGTGCGATTAGGCGGAAGTCACTGTGGAACGCACGCCATCATCGTGCTTCTTCCGTGCACCACTACTGCAAGTGGTGCACGCGAGTAGAGTGGCATCAATTAATTGCGGTATTTTCCACAACAGTTGTATTTATTTATTAGTAAAATGTATTAGATTGTTTATTTATGCATAGATAATACTATGGTAAAGGTATTTATGGTTCAGGTGTTTTAAAAGGTAAAGAGTATGTTCTCATATTAAAGCTTATTTCACCAGCATTAACCCGGTTTGGACAGAGTAGCGACCGCATCTAGCGATTGCAAGATACAAGCAATATGAGATTAATACTCAAAAGTACTTTTATGTGGGTCAGTTTGAACTGGTTATTTAGAGTGAAAACACATGGACAATAGCTGGGGTAAGTTGCATCTCACCCTTTGAAAGGATCAAATGAACTGACCTGTAACCAGCAGGGAACTGGAATATCATTAACCGTGGACCAATGAAGACCACACTAAGGGGTAAATGTATTAACCTCCGGTTTCTTCAACTCCCGCAAATTCGGCGTCTTCGTCTGCTGGAGCCCCTAGTTGTGGGGACAGACTTGGCCGCAGGCTGGCAGAGGGTCGAGAATCGTATACTGGCTAAGGTGAACCCAGAGATGGAGTGATTGGTGGACAGCAGCGGGGGGTTCAGGCAGAGTAGATGCCGGCAGCAGACAGCGTAATGTACAGAGTAAACCAAGGTCAGAGGTCACAAGCACAGGTTCGGAATCCAGGGACAGGCGAAAGGTCAGGGGCACTGGCGGAGGAGCAGAATCCAGTTTTCAGGCAAATGGTCAGGGTCAGAAGCGTAGGTTCAAGGTCCAGAAACAAGCAAGGGTTATACACAGGAAGTCTAATCATAGGTTTAACACTAAGCACGGAGAGAACAAGCAGGCAGCAGAACTGTAAATAGGACGCTATAACCGGCAGTGAGGCTCAGTCCTCACTACCTTAAATAGTACAAGGAGCCAATCAGAAGAGAGCCCTACAAGTATCCACAGGAGTAGCCTAATTGACAGTAGTTCTGGTGGCCAATAATAATGCAGAGCTCAGCTGCATAATAAATAGCCCAAACATAGACTGCCTCCTTCAACACCTGACATAGCCATGATTGGCTCTATTCTAACTACCCCTGTGCGCGCGCGCCCGCCTATTGGCCAGCTGGCCGGGCGCCGCGACAGGGAGCCTGGAGCGTCCGGGTTGTTGCCCAGACAACCGAGACGCGGAAACCGGAAGTGACGTCCCGGTCATCATAGCGATGGCCGGGACGCCAGCAGGGGACACCAGAGAGACGCGGCGGCCGCGGGTACCGCCGTGACTACTAACAGTACCCCCTCTTGAGGAGGGGTCAAGGAACCCCGACAACCAGGCTTCGTGGGAATTTTTTTAAAAATTCCTTCTTGAGTCTCTCAGTGTGGAGACGCTTTTGTGGTATCCAACACTGCTCCTCTGGACCGTAGCCCTTCCAGTGCACTAAGAACTGGACCTGCCTTTGAACCTTCCTTAAGACAAGAATTTTTTCAATGATGAACTCACGGTCTCCACTTATAAGCAGAGGCCGAGGTCTGTTAGAGGAAGATTGATTGTATTTGCTGGGAGCAACGGCTTTTTTCAGAAGAGAACAATGGAACGTACAGGGAATTTTTAAAGATGGTGGTGGTTTGAGTCGGAATGCCACTGGATTCACTTTCTTTTCAATCATAAGTGGCCCGATGAATCAGGGACCAAATTTCCTGCAAGGTTGCCTCAATTTGATGTTCTGTGTGGACAACCATACACGATCTCCTGCTTTCAATACACATGGATCACGATGGCAATCAGCGAAGACCTAAGAGAAGCTTGACACAGAGCGGAATGTACCTTCTTCCAAACGGACTTCAACCTGGCAGTGAAGGCAGGTATTCCAGGATCACCAAGGGAAACAGCCGAAGAGAAGGAGTTAGATTTTAGGTGGAACCCGAGATTACAGAAGAATGGGAAAGTGTGTGTTGCAGAATGGCAGGAATTATTGTACGCGAATTCCGCCCAGGGCAAAAGAGAGAACCAATTATCGTGGAATTTGGAAACATAGATGCGGAGGTACTGTTCCAAAGACTGGTCCTTTCCGTCTGCCCATTCGACTGAGGGTGGTAAGCGGAGGACAGACTGATACTAATTCCTATGGAATTACAAAAAGACCTCCAAAATTGTGCAATAAACTGTGACCCTCGATCTGAAACGATGTTTTCTGGGAGGCCGTGGAGACAGAAGATATGGGTAATAAATAAGGTAGCCAAACTTCTGCCATCTGGTAATTTGAGTAAGGGTATAAAATGTGCCATCTTGCTGAACCGATCAACAACTACCCAAATGGTGTTTTGACCCAAGGACAAAGGGAGGTCGACAATAAAGTCCATAGAAATATGGGTCCATGGCCTGTTTGGAATTGGCAAGGGTAGAAGTTGACCTGGAGGACGGATTCTGGAAGACTTGTTCCTGGCACATTCTGGGCAAGCGCGGACATAGTTTTCTGCATCAGACGACAAGGTGGGCCACCAAAGCCAGCGGGAAAGTATTTCTATGGTCCTCTGGATACCGGGATGACCTGCTGAGCAGTTGTCGTGGCATTCAATGAGGGCCGACTTCCTCAGATGAACTGGGACAAACAATTTTTTAGCGGGTGTCTGAGCTGGAGCAATTCTCTGAAAGTGGCGGAGTGTGACCCGAGATCCTGAGTTAAACCAACATGAATGGAGGTTGAGGAAATTATAGGCTGCGGGTCAGGAGGCTGAGGATCGGATGCCATAAAACTCTGTGAGAGAGAATCAGCTTTGATATTCTTTGATCCCGGTCGATAAGTGATAAGGAAGTTGAACCAGGTGAAAAACAAAGCCCAGCGGGCCTGTTGAGGGTTAAGAGTTTTGGTGGTCTGGATGTACTGAAGATTTTTGTGGTCTGTGAGGATGGTAATAACATGAGCTGCTCCTTCTAACCAATGCCGCCATTCTTCCAGGGCCAACTTAATGGCCAGTAACTCCCTATTCCCAACGTCGTAGTTAATTTCTGCAGATGAGAATTTCCTGGACAGAAATGCACACGGGTGTATTTTTTTACTTTGAGGATCTCTTTGAGAGAGAATGGTGCCTCCTCCTACATCCGAGGCGTCTACTTCTACAATAAACGGAAGCTCCGGATCTGGATGCCTGAGGACCGGTGCAGATGTGGAGGCAACTTTAAGAGCAGAAAAGCTTGTCAACGCCTCCAAAGATCAACTAGCTGGGTCTGCGCCCTTCCGGGTGAGGGCAGTAATAGGGGCCACCAAGGAAGAAAAGGAATGTATAAACCTCCGGTAATAGTTGGCGAAGCCAAGAGACCTTTGGATCGCCTTGAGGTTAGTAGGAAGGACCCAGTCTTGAATTGCTTAGACTTTATTAATGTCCATGGAGAAGCCAGCCGAGGAAATGATGTAACCTAAGAAGGCCACCCTAGGGACTCCGAACTCGCACTTCTCCAGTTTTGCGTAGAGGTGGTGTTGACATAACCTCTCCAAGACTTCTCGGACATGTTGGCGGTGCTGGGGCAAGGACTGGGAATAAATTAAAATGTCATCTAGATAAACCACCACGGTCCTACCAAAAAACTCTCTTAAGACATCATTGATTAGATCTTGGAAGACTGCCGGGGCGTTACACAATCCAAATGGCATCACAAGATATTCATAATGCCCAGAGAGGGTATTAAAGGCCGTCTTCCATTCATCTCCCTGTCTGATACGGATGAGATTGTTAGCGCCCCGTAGGTCAATCTTAGAAAAGATGGTGGCAGACTTGAGCTGGTCAAACAGAACCGAAATCGAGGGCAGCGGATAAGTATTTTTAATTGTGATCTTATTCAATCCACTATAATCGATGCAGGGTCTCAGACTGCCATCTTTCTTAGCCACAAAAAAGCACCCAGCGCCTAAAGGAGATTTGGACGAGCGGATGAACCGTTTCTCCAGGTTCTCCTCCACGTACTGTTCCATGGCTTGAGTTTCAGGAGCAGACAAGGAATACAGACGCCCCTTGGGCAGTTTTGAACCTGGCTCAAGCTCGATAGCGCAGTCATAGTCTCGGTGAGGCGGAAGGGAGTCAGCCTTCTGTTTAGAGAACACATCACTGAAGTCCTGGTAGGGTGCAGGCAACAATTCTGGACAAGGCTGCAGGATTCTGAGAGGCAGGGTCAAACAAGACGTAGAGCACTCTGGACTCCAATGGATAATTTCCCCTCTTTTCCAGTCAATAAGGGGATTATGACTGCGAAGCCAAGGATACCCCAGAATCAACGGAGCAGAGGGAAAGGTAATTAGGTAGAATGAGAGTTCCTCTGTATGGAGGGCTCCCACAGACAACCGAACCATTGGAGTCCTTGCGAGAATTCTACCCCCAGGCAAGGGGCTACCATCCAACCTACAGTTGACAATGCTTGATCCTAACTTGATATCTGGAATGTCAAGTGTATGTCCAGGAAGTTACCGGCCGTACCACTATCAAGAAAGGCTGTCATATCCATGAATTTATCACGGAAAGCTAGACGTCCAGGCACTAACAAGGAATTTTCTGAAGAGATAACTTGAAGACCTAAGCGCACCTCTTCGCCTGCACTTAGGCTTTGGAGTTTCCCGGCTTGTTGGGACAAGAATGTACTAAGTGACATGGTTGGCCACAATACATACAAAGGCCTAATGAGCGTCTCCTGGAGTGTTCCTCTGGAAGCAGGCAATAGGCACCCAGCTGCATGGGCTCAGAGGAATCCGGAAGGGTAGGACAGGAACTGGGTGGTGAACCAACAGGTATGGATGATTCCCGTTCAGTCTTTCTCTCTCTGATCCGACGGTCGATTTTAATGATGAGTTGCATCAAATCCTCCAGCGAGACGGTTACCGGATACTGGACTAAGGAGTCCTTAATTTGCTCAGTAAGACCTAAGCTAAATTGACTTCGCAGTGCCGGATCATTCCAGGCACTATCGGTGGACCATCGCCGGAATTCCGCACAATATTCTTCAGCGGAACGATGTGCTTGTCTTAACGCCCGTAGATGAGACTCAGCTGAGGCCACCCTGTCTGGGTCATCGTACAGTAACCCTAGAGCCTAGAATAAGGCATCCACGGTCTGCAAGGCTGGACTGGTTGAAGGAAGGGAGAAGGCCCATGACTGAGGGTCGCCCTGCAGTAGAGAGATAATGATCCCTACCCTTTGCTGTTCAGAACCGGAGGAGTGTGGTCTCAAGCGGAAGTACAACCTGGAGCTTTCTTTGAAGTTGCGGAAAGCAAACCTACTTCCAGAGAACCGGTCAAGCAAATTCATCTTCGGCTCTGGGGTTATGCCAGCGGGGCCTTGCTGTAGCTGCAGGTTTATGGAAGCCTCTTCTTGGGCTGCCAGACGCTTGGATAAACCTTGCACGACTTGAGAAATCGCCTGGATCTGGTTAGCCAGGACCTGGGCTGGAGACAGATTCGGGTCGCTGTTGTCCATGGCAGTATACACCAATCTACTCTCGGCCGGTTATAATGTTAGGAACTCCCTAGCCAGCACAATAAAACTCTACTCCGAAAGCCTGGTGTTCGCTGGAGCCCCTAGTGGTGGAGACAGACTTGGCCGCAGGCTGACAGAGGGTCGAGAATCGTATACCGGCTAAGGAGAACCCAGAGATGGAGTGATTGGTGGACAGCAGCGTGGGGTTCAGGCAGAGTAGATGCCAGCAGCAGACAGCGTAATCAGGCGCGGGCTGGGAGGGGGATGGCCGGGGGGCACACAGACGGCATCACTTGACAGGGGATGCGGCCGCGTCATTGATGATGCGGCCGCATCCCCTGTCATGCGATGCGGCCGCCTGTGCGCTGACGCGGCCGCATCTGATGTCATCAGATGCGGCCGCGGGTACAAATGTGTAATATTGCATCCGGGGCGGCAGGCTGGCCTACCCCCCCGGCCCTAATAGCGGCCTGACTGAGCGGCTCGGGGTGCCGCTGCCCCCCAGCCCCCCGGGCCAGCCCGCTCCTGAGCGTAAGGTACAGAGTAAACCAAGGTCAGAGATCACAAGCACAGGTTCGGAATCCAGGGACAGGCAAAAGGTCAGGGGCACCGGCGGAGGAGCAGAATCCGGTTTTCAGGCAAATGGTCAGGGTTAGAAGCGTAGGTTCAAGGTCCAGAAACAAGCGAGGGTCATACACGGGAAGTCTAATCATAAGTTTAACACCAAGCACAGAGAGAACAAGCAGTCAGCAGAACTGTAAACAGGACGCTATAACCAATCAGAATACAGCCCTACAAGTATCCACAGGAGTAGCCTAATTGACAGTAGTTCTGGTGGCCAATAATAATGCAGAGCTCAGCTGCATAATAAATAGCCCAAACATAGACTGCCTCCTTCAACACCTGACATAGCCATGATTGGCTCTATTCTAACTACCCCTGTGCGCGCGCGCCCGCCTATTGGCCTGCTGGCCGGGCACCGCGACAGGGAGCCTGGAGCGTCCCGCTTGTTGCTTAGACAACCGAGACACGGAAACCGGAAGTGACGTTCCGGTCATCATAGCGACGGCCGGGACGCCAGCAGGGGACACCAGAGAGTCGCGGTGGCCGCGGGCTCCGCCGCAACTACTAACGTTTTGGTGCTTAAATTTAAAGCGGCGCTGCCTTGTAAAGGGAAACTTCCCTTTACAAGACAGCGCCGCTTTAAATTTAAGCGCCAAAGACGCCGAACTCGCGGGAGTTGAAGAAACCGGAGGTTAATACATTTACCCCTAAGTGTTATCTGTATACTACATATAAGCATGCTGGCCATTGTTCTCTCTCTCTGATCCTGACTGAATGCGACAATGCCTGGGTGAAACACTTTAAGGAAAATGTAATGTATTCAGTGTTTTTATACTTTCCTGCTTTATTGTAACATCTTTAATGGGTAAAAATGGCTTGTTGTAAATCCTGCTATATTTTGAAATTAAATTTTTTTGTGCTTTGGAACCACAACAATCACATTGGACAATGTTTTATTGGTAAGCGATAAAATGACTTTAATAAAACTAAGCAAAATTCCGGTATGTGGTTATCTTTGTGAAAGGGTTATAGAGGATAGCTGCCCAAAGGAGGAAAGTACGGGTAACCCCCTAAACCTCAAAAAACATGGTAGTATACAGTGGAATCTCCTTGGTGCTTAACAAATAGGCAGAGGTACATACTTATCCTCTACATATTTGTTAAGTGCTAAAGAGATTCCACTGCATACTATCAGTGAGAACTGAATATCCAGGGTAGGCTTGTTATTTGGTATGTGAGATAAGATTTTTATTGTGGAAGAACTGGTCCAGAAGGTTAGCTGCAGGAGTTTACGTACAAAAGAGTCATAATAATCTGCAATGAGAGCCAAGATGTTGACCATTAATATTTTGGCGCCAAAATGGGGCTTGATGGCGAAACTTTGCAGAATGCCGTGTTGTCCAATCCGATAAAAGCAGTCTCCATTTCTGAGTGCAATAATTCCCTGCTGAGAGTAGCATTAACGTGCTTAATTCTGCAATCAGCAGGAGGCTGAATGGTGTGTGAGGCTAATGTCCGTGATGCCCAAGGTCCTGTCTGTGTGTGTGGAGGTCTCTTACATATCCACCTCCAGATGACCTCAGCGATGTTCAAGCAGTTGCAGTGCATCTTTCGGCACACTGGATCCTCCTTCAGCCCACAGTGGACAACACACAGCGTGGTGGCCGGCCTAGATCCACAGGGCAGAAGCAGAGTGGCAGCCCAGAACGGGGCAGACGTGGAGGGCAATAAGGGGTCAATCACTAATGCATCTATGGGGAACGAGCAGGTAGCGTCAAATTTAGAGACTTTATCCGTGTCTCTGACTTTCAGCATCAGAGACAAATTGTGTGAATCAGCTCCACAGCCAAAACCACTGTTTCTGCAGCCATGCGGGTCCCAAAAGGCAGCTCAGAGGACTTTCTGGAGTATCTCATGGTCCGGGTTGAGGAGCAAGATAACAATCGGACCCAAATACTACAATATTTACAGGATCTTTCCTCTCATATAGATGCTCTGCAGAATGCGATAGCCACACAGGTTGCTCCGCCAGTTCCTTGTCTAGTTGTGCAAGGTTTGTCCGCATCTGCTTCCGTCTCCTCTCAGCTTCGGATTCCAAATCCGCCCAAGTTTGACGGGGATCCTAAGGCTTGTTGCGGATTCATTAACCAATACGCTATTCAATTTGAACTTCAGCCTGGAAATTTTCCCACAGAGTAAACCAAGGTGACATACATTATTTCGCTCTTGTCTGGTCAAGCTCTGGCTTGGGCTTCTCCGTTATGGGAACGAGATGACCCTTTACTACATAACCGTGCCACCCTCTTGGAAACTTTCAAAAGGATATTTGATGAATCTCTAGCGCTGTTCTGGTATTCTGTGCTCATCAGGGTGCAATATCCATGGACCAGTACGCCGTTCAATTTTGTACCCTGGCTTCTGAATTACGCTGAAACAATGATGCCCTTATAGCCACTTTCTGAGAATGGCTTATGGATCAAATTAAAGATGAATTAGCAGGGCGAGAACTCCCTACCTCGCTGGATTACTTGATTTCTCTTGTAATCAGATAAACATAAATTTCAAGGAGCGCCATCAGGAGAGGGTGCAGTCACGGCAATCTGGAGTTCATCTTGCCCCTCGTTTACAAACACCAGTGGTTCCCTTGGAAGAACCTATGCCATTGGAAAAAACCCATATTTCCCTGCAAGAGAGGGAGAGGTGGTTTAAGAACAGCTTATGTTTATATTGTGGAGAGTCTAGTCACATCTTGGCTAACCACCCTAATCGACCAGGAAACAGCAAACAAGTGTACTTACTTGCACTTATCGACTCCGGGGCCGCTTAGACCTTCATAAGTGCTGCCACGATCATCATACTATCTTTGCTAACTCTTCTCTTGGACTAGCCTATTGCTATTACCGGTATTAAAATTGAGGGAGGTTCTATCAAGAGGTGTACCTCTCCTATCACCCTTCAGATTGGAGCCTTACATAAAGAGTCTATCTCCTTCTTGGTAATTCCTGTGGTCATTAATCCCATGGTACTCTGTCTTCCTTGGTTATGACTTCACTCACCAAGTTTGGATTGGCTTTGAGCACAAGTCCTCTCTTGGGCACCGTCTTGCCACTATCATTGTTTGCAGGAAATAGAACCACCATGTCAGGATTTTCCTTCTACTTCTGACTCCTCTTCTGCTATCTTAGTACAGTTCATTTGCTGACGTCTTCTGTGAGATGGAAGTCTCCAAACTCCCTCTGCATAGACCTTGGGACTGCGGTATTGAATTGCTCCCTAACAAAACTCCACCTCAACGTCATGTTTACCCTCTATCTTTGGATGAGTCCCAGGCTATGTCGGCCTGCATTGACAATAACTTAAAATGTCAATTCATCAGGAAGTTTTCTTCCCCTGCTGGTGCTGAGTTATGTTTCGTAAAAAAGAAAGATGGGGGTTTGTGCCCTTGTATTGACTACTAGGATTTAAACACCATCACTGTGAAGAATAAATATCCGCTACCCTTAATCTCTGAGTTGTTCGATCATATCGGAGGGGCTTTGGTGTTCACTAGGCTAGACCTCAGAGGGGTCTACAACCGGATACGAATACGTGTGGAGATGAATGAAAAAAGGGCTTTAATATGCGTGATTGCCACTTAGAGTACCGGTTTATGTCTTTTGGGTTATGCAATGCTGCAACAGTCTTTTAAAGGTTCAAAGTTCATTAAAGAAATCTTCTGAGATTTACTATATCAATTCCTATATATATATCTAGATGACAGTCTAATTTGTTCTCCCAACTTGGTCTCACATCACAAACATGTCTCTATGGTTCTCAGTAGGCTACAACCAACACAAGTGAACAATAATATTAATGAAGTGCTGATAAAATTGATAGGAATATTTATTCTTGATTATATATAAAATCAAATCAACATAAAATGATGTATGAAAATACAATATTAGATAATATACCGGTATATCACATAAATCTAAAATATGGATTAATTATATGTATATGCTATATTTTCAACAGAGCGCTAAGATAGTGATAAACAACAATAGATGTTTTAATCAAATGAATCTCCGTTCTTAATACTGAGCAAAATTGAATAAGTTCTGTGGTGATAATTTCCAATAATCACACTAATTTGTGTAAACATTACCTGGCGTCACCACTTATAAATGAAGAATAGTCCTACGGAGACAGGCTGGTATGTGAATAGTAATGAGAATTTTCAACTTTAGGAGAGAATGTTAGTAATCCACCTAATGTACATAAGCTCCAGGGGCCTGATTCATCTAGCTAGGGTTCTTCCGCATTTTGCGGATAATACGATAATCGTTTATGCGCATGCGCAAAACAGGGTGTTGCGCTGTGGAAACCACCACAATCTGGTGCGCAAACTGAGAATATCCGTTGTGGAAAGGAATCCGTGTCTTAAACTCCATCGCAAATGCATTTGCGAAGTTGGCTGACCACTTGAGAAAAAAAGGCGGGAAATGGGAGGGGAATGAGTGGAGATAAATAAGATAAATAAGTTGAGAAGAGTAGGCGTTATTTGTGAGGAGTTGAGAAGAGTAGGCGTTCCCACAATCCATGTAGAATAGTTGAATTCAATTGTGTCTCAAATCGTTGCTCAAAGTTTATGCAGCTCAGGGTCATGTTTAAGTCCAAAACAGTTAGCTAAAACAACAATTAAACTGGTCAAAATGCATCGTTCATTTAAAATATTCACAACTAAATATGCACAACATACATACATCTTAATACATATTTTTATTTATTTATTTTTTTATTTTTGAATTTTCCCTTATATTTATATATATATGTATAAAACATTAAACATTAGCTACGTTTGTGTAAAACAAGCCTCTTTTCCTTACAGCCACCTTTGTAATAAATGCCACTGTAAAGTGCTTGATGTGTGCTGATATTTTTGGCCTTTGGGTTAAATCCGGAACTGCCAGAATGCCGGAATGAGTCAGCTTAATATAGCGCCCTCTGCTGCTTGGTGTGTCTTGAGTAAAGCTTGCTGTCTTTTCTAGTCCTGTATACTGCATTTTGGTATGCTACACAGATATGTTCTCTGGATTATGTGGAACAACTTTAGCACATACTAGAATATTGCATAGATATATATATTGGAGATCCCACCTATAGATTACAGTTATCTGTTATAACTGCCTTAATGGATGCTGGAATGCCTTTCTCAGTGCATTCCCCATACATTATGGCAGTCGGAATGGATGACTGAGTGCATTCCACACCCGTAATGGAGTGCTGAGTGCATTCTCCATCCATTCCTGCAGCCGGCATGGATGACTGAGTGCATTCCACAACCAGAGTGGAGTGCTGAGTGCATTCTCCGTCCATTCCGCCAGCCGGAATGGCTTTTTCAGCGCATTCTCCATCAATTCCGGCAGCCGGAATGGTGTTTACAATACCCTAACCATCCATTCCGGCAGCTGGAATGGTGTTTACAATACCCTAACCATCCACTCCGGCTGCCAGAATGGATGGCTGAGTGCATTCCACACCCAGAATGGAGTGCTGAGTGCATGATTTAAACTATAAAAAAAAAAATTGTCTAGCACAAACATTAAGAATATTTTCGTTGCAACAAAAACCTGTAATTATACGCCATTAATATTCTAAAACAATATTTATGCGAATTAAACAGATGTTTTTTCCCCCGATTGCGAAATTAAACCAAGCATACTCTGACACCAGGGACACTTTGGACATAATATGGGAAGGATATTAATGATCCCACAGAGACAACAGCGTTTGTGAGGATTCGAACACAGGCTTGCACGGTTGTATGGTGGATTAGCTAACTGCTACGTCAATGTGCAATTGGTGAAACCAATATGTGTATGAAATAGAATACAATAAAAAGCTGAGCAGCAACTTCTCACATAACAAGCTTATTTCCTTTTTAAATTTTAATTAATACTAGAATATTGTATTGAATACTTAACAATATTATACACAGAAAGCATTGGTACATGCAGAGTGAAAATGTCAGGATATGGAAATTTAGTCATGTATACTAATACTAACGAAAAGTATATTACTTGCACTTCAAATTGTTTGTATTTTTCTTTGGTTATTTTGGGCACTTAGGTTTTTTTAGCTTTCTTCTGTGGATATTTCTTATGTCTTTGCAATCAAGTTATTTGGAACAACTGCTTTTCTGTGTTGTAGCTGAACACAATGTTCAACATGCCATATTGCCATATTACACATCAAAGCATATACACTAAGTTAAGTTAGTGAGTGGAATACATCCACTGAAACATGGAAATATACAAAGTCACGACAGATACAGGCATGATTCAGGGTTCAAACTCATGACCTTTCTCTTTGCAGCTCATTTCTTTAACCACTAAATTATACTTCAGAACACCCATACAAAACAGCACATGAACTATTTTCAAAATAAAGTGTTAATGACCATAATTAAATGAACAATTGCACACACCTTTTTAGTAACAGACATAAAGGATCATGTTTTGTTGTTTCAAAATGAAAATACGAACATCTATACTAATGCCTATCAGATGAATTCACAATCTGAAATAAACACAAACTTGTTTTAATCTGTATAAAATGCAAAGATAGTTATTCTTAACCAGCATTACATAGACCCAGCATCAGATCTCATCATGTGATACCTCAGTGGGCCTATAAAGCTGCATTTACTTGTCTCATTGCAATCCACTATAAAATACTGCCTCATGCACACTTGAAGTTGGTTAAGACTCTATAGTTAGTGTGTTTTGCTGCTGGTGATTTAAATAGTGGTCTTTTGTTTGTATTGAGTTTTTTTAGGTTACTCTTTTATAGGCCCTTTAACTGTTTATAAGATGTTTTATGTTACCCAATAACAATGCATCTCTCTTTGCAGTTGTAATGTGCATTTTAATGTGTGTTATTTGTCTATTGTTATTGTAAATCATACTTGCCAACTTTTTTCATATGGCTTCCGGGAGCTGCGGGAGGGAAGTGGGCGTGTAGGGGGCGGAGCTCCAGAAATTACGGCATTTTAGCCCCACCCCCGTTACGTAATGACGCAAATCACGTCATTTTACAGTGGGGGCGGGGCCAAATGCAGCGATTCCCGGTGAATCGCGGCGTTTGAACAAAATTCTGCCCACTTCACTAGGAAGTGGGCAGATCAGGGAGATTGCCAGACTCTCCCAGGAGTCCGGAAGACTCTCGCGAAATGCGGGAGTCTCCCGGATATTCCGGGAGAGTTGGCAAGTGTGTTGTAAATTGTAAAAAAAAATTGGTTTCTTGGGGTGTGGTGTTGTGAAGCTTTTCAATCTTATACCTATTACTTGAAATATTATGTGGTTTTGTGAAATTTCCAAGGTGCATTTTTCTCCAGCAGATCCCCAGCCCTCCTAAAACTGTGGATCCAGGACACCGGAGATTCCACATTGCTTTGCAAGGTAAAAATGCTTTCAAATATGGTTTATATCACACTTTTTGAAATATCTGTAATTTTCACCAAACTATAAGATTGTGATGAAAGTAAAGGCCTGTTTCATTTTTAAAAACATATACAAATGTAGGCACCAGATAGTGTACCTTTGAAGTCTGCTAAATTGAAATGCTGCTGTAAAGGCTGCCTCTGGGCCTGCTGAGATTATCAGATGTGCTTTAGCCATAGCAGTTTGAACAATAATGATGAGGATTGATTGGTAGAGTTTGGTTTTAAATAGGCAAAACTAAAGGCTTTCCTTTATGTACTCCCAGGCCTGGAACATGTCTGGCTCACCAGAAAATATTCAGTAATCAAGGAGGATTGGCAATGTTCATCTCATGCTTGCCAACCTTGGAAAAGGCAAGTCCGGGAGATCCCCGGTCAGGGAGCATGGTTGGAAGGCGGGATGGAGCAGGGTGGGGTGAATCGCATCATTTTGCCCCCCCTAAAAACATCATTTTGTCATGGGGGTTGGGCCAAAATGACACTATTCACCGCGAACCGCGTCATTTTGATAAATGAGTTCCGTATGCAGGATACTAACCCGCTCTCTCGGGAGTCAGGGAAACCTACTCGAATTTCGGGAGTCTCCCGGACATTCCGGGAGAGTTGGCAAGTATGGTTCATCTCATGCAGAATGATCAACACATGGAGGTTTTGCCTTTTGCAGCTTGTAAGTATCTAGTTATGTTATCCCTTGTATGTCATTTGTGGACCTGTGTTACAGTTCAGACCACATATTGTAGGTTTTAATGCTTGAAAGTACATGTGAGTACTAAGAACACAGGCAACTAATTTCTAAATTTAAAATGGCCAAAGATTGATTGCTTTTTCTTATATTTGAAACAGAAAGAAGACAGGCATTATGGGTTCCTACATGACCTGCCTTGCAACACTTCTAAGCAATGAGATGAAACCAACATGCATGTGTTTAGAAATTTTAGTTTACAAAGGAGTTGTTATTTTCAGTTTCTTTTCATGTTTGCTTACTGTAATTGTGTCTATAAATACATTTTTGGAATGTGTTTTTGTGATACTCATTCACCTGTAACTCTCTGCTGCTTTGGACACTGATTCTCCTACACATCCTTAACTCATTTGTCCATCGCGACACAGGTCTGAGTTACTTACTACCTCTCTAACCTCCCTAACAGCTCCTGTACTATACCCACTTCTGGCACAATCTTCCTTCCAATATCACTCTCAATTGAGGTCTCACAAGGCTTTTTTTGTTTACAAATGTTATACTTTAATATTGAACACCAGCTGTCACAACGTTAGCTCAAGCAAGTCATGTTCTATACAGAGTTCATTCTTGTCCCTCATGCCACAGCCATCAACTGGCATCCTATGTCACTCACTCAATAACACCACTATACCTTCTGTATAGCATGACATTCATTTTTCATGTAAGTTTGTGATGAGGCTACAAATATTTGGGGACAGTGGGCAAGCCGGACATTTTGGAAGGTAAAAATATTTTGTGGGACTTTGTTTACATCCATTTGGGGAGGTAAAGCTTCAGACAACAGAGGATTTATTCAATGGTGAGTATTTTGGGAATTTTTTTATTTTTAATAAAAATCTATGGTATACATGAGGGTGTTTACTGTTTTTTTTGGTTGGTTTATTATTTTTAACAAAGAATTGTGGTTGGAATGAGGGTGTTGTGATTTTATTAAACATTTTGATTTGTGGAACTACAGGTCCCAGCCAGCCGTGGGTGTCAGGGCATGTTGACACTTGTGGTTCTCCAAGTGCCAACATGCCCTGGCTGCCGTGGGTATGCTGGTGCTTGTAGTTATACAAGTAGCAGCATGCCCACACTATTTAGGGCAACATGGCTGGCTGGGACCTGTAGTTCCACAAAACAAAATGATGTCCGTTTGTTTTTTTCACACTAAAATCCCCATTTATTACCCTACTACCCACAGCCCAGGGGTGTAGGAAGAGCCCTAGTGCTATTAGCACTGGGCTGGGTGTCCCTACGGTTGGGGGCGCTGTTTTTTTTTCAACGGACCCCACTCCATAGGGAATCCAGCCCAGCACTGAACAGTCTGGGGTTGGTTAGTCATTATGGCAGGGGGACCCCTCCTGCTGCTATAATGCACCGTGTTGTATCATTAACTTTTGACAGGAAACACTCTTTAGTTTGTTTAATCACAATTTAATAAATTTGACACTCCTAGCTGCAGTGTTAAACATTCATCAGTTTGATCTAAAGTTATTTTTCTAATAGTGATTTTGACCTAAGGACTACTTTTGAACTTTGTAGTAAAAAAAAGGCTTCTTACATGTGCGAATGTAAACTCTCCTGAGTAAATCCCAGATTAGGCAAAATCACACCCTTGATACATGTATCCTTAAAAGTTTTATAAATGCAGCATTGTTATGTGTATTTTCTACAATCTAATGTGCTCAATTTAATAAAAATCCATTTGTTTGGGGTACTACACAGTTAACACGTGTACCACCCCAAAAAATATTGATTTTTACAATAACAAATAAATATTGTGTGTACAAGATTTAGATGAAAGTGTATCTATCTAATAAATAATGAAACAAAAATTAGTAAAAACAAATTATTACACAAGAAAAATATTTAAATTAATATGACATTTTACAAAATTAAGTCAGTCCCTTGGCTTTTCTGGCAGTCTTTTTCAAGTGACATCCACCAATTCCATCCGAACCTCTGCAAAAAAAAAAAAAAAAATGACAATATGTTACCGGTGAAATTATTATTAAATTTAACATTAACCTTTACAATTTTGAGGAGTTAGTCCGCTTTTTCATAAGCAATCATTGTGGAAGATTAAGGTTTCTGTTATGATTTAAAGACTACTCTGTAATTTTCTTGGTTGGTAGTGGTTACATAGATTACATATTTAAACAACCAAGTAATACATTTTTCAGTGTAAACTAAAATACATTCAAAATGACATAGAACTTCTGGAAAATTGATAGTGCTAATGTTGATAAGGAGACAACCTATCCTATAGTGGTAATGTTGATAAGGAGACAACCTATCCTATAGTGGTAATGTTGATAAGGAGACAACCTATCCTATAGTGGTAATGTTGATAAGGAGACAACCTATCCTATAGTGGGAATGTTGTTAAGGAGACAACCTATCCTATAGTGGGAATGTTGTTAAGGAGACAACCTATCCTATAGTGGTAATGTTGATAAGGAGACAACCTATCCTATAGTGGTAATGTTGATAAGGAGACAACCTTTCCTATAGTGGGAATGTTGTTAAGGAGACAACCTATCCTATAGTGGTAATGTTGATAAGGAGACAACCTATCCTATAGTGGTAATGTTGATAAGGAGACAACCTATCCTATAGTGGTAATGTTGATAAGGAGACAACCTATAATTGTACATTCAAAACTGTTACTGCCATTACAATGTATGTAGAAGTCAATAGTTAAAAACATTATTACCTTCAATCTTTAGTGATGTCTGCATTTGTGTCTTCCATGTTCTTGAAAGTTGAATAAACTTGATAGTCGCAATCTAAAAAAAAAAAAAAAGTGTATGTGAAACCTGTATTTGTTTTTAAAAAAAAATCATTACTTTTAAAACAAAGAAGGATCAGTATGGACTTCAATATAAAAAATTTATATTTCATTGTCCATTTGTCACATCATATCCCTTCCATAGAGGGAAAAAACAGGTTATATTACAACAAGAAAACAGACTAAACTGAAACAAACTCACCGAGTAATTAACTTTGCTGGTCATTCCTGATGTTGTTCAAAGGTTTTCAAATTTCACAGTCTTCTGTGTTCTAATGATAAAAGATGAGAAACATTTTTTAGAAATGAAATTTTTCTCTGGATCATATATATATATATATATATATACACACACACACAGACACACACACAAACATTTCATGCATACATCTTATAGAGAAATAGATAAAGACCGAAAAAACCTTTAAAGTAATGATTTAAAGTGGTTGATGTTATCTTCTTGCTTTAGGTTCCTCCTCGACGGCGATTCTGGTTTACCTAAAATTAATGTACAATATAGAAAATAGGATACATTAACATGCATATTAAAAACAATAATCCATCAATATTATGCAAGTAAAATGTGAAATTTTTTCAATAATGCTATTTCAATCATGAAAATTTACACATTATAGTACATATGACATATATATGTTTTCATGTCAGTAGGCTATTATAACTTATCTGCTGTTTTTTGGGGATTAATTTCTTACCCTTCTTCCTCTTCTGACACGGGGTTGATGAGTTCCTCTTCTGGATCTTCCACTAACAATCTTCTCCTTGCTGACTCCGGTCTTCTTACTTCTACCACGGGGGTGTTCAGTACAGATGACGTCCTCGGCTGTGGTGTTGGGGGAACAAGTCCAGAAATGTTACAATCGGGTAGTGGGACTGAAACATTACCCTGGGCTCGCCGGACCCTCAGCTCTTCACTGATATTCATCAGATGCATTGTCATCATTTGCAGATGCATTGTCTGTTGTTGTTGTTGTTGCATATGCATCTGTGCCATGGATTGATTCATCTGATAATGGAGTGCTGTATTCTGCTCCATTGCAACTGCCATTCGCGCTTCAATGGTGTTATTCATGTGAATAGATGCTGAAATTTCACTTTGCGCTGTGACGAGTCGCTCCAGTAACGAATTGGTGGTATTACGGGAGTTTTGTACCTCTTCCACAACAGACGTCAACGGTCTACCGAGTCACAAATTCTCTGAACTCTGTCTTTCATATTTCGGCGAGATGTTTCCTGCCTTCCTTCCATCTTTCTGGCAAAGTTTGTGATGGAATGAAACCGAGTGCGTTCTTCTGGCAGACCGTGCACCAGTTGTGTTGGAAGACTGGTGCCTGTGGAGGGTACCCTTGCTTGAGATGGACCTTCCTCTTCGGTGGATGGAACTTGAAGGTAGGGGAAGGCTTGCTGTAGCATCTCAAATCTTGTTGCAGCATCTTCGTGGACCGAACTGTCAGCTTAGAAAATGTCAATGATTCACTGTCATTTTCAAATCGCTCTGTAAAACAAAAATACATTTTTAACATCAGTTATTCTGATATTAAATTATGTTTATAACTTTTTAAAAATTAAAAAAAATGCATGAATTTACTACAAATAAAAATAAAAAAAATTATTCACCCGGTTACTGAGCCGACAGGAGATGCTATTTCATCCATAGCAGCAGGCAAATAAGAGGTGGTAAGTGGTGTTGCCACCTGTTCCATTGGGATGATGGATTCTAAAACATAAAAAAAATATATATATTGTCAATAAAATAATACATGTGTGAAATGTAAGTATGTTAAATAATACATGTGTTCAATAAAACTATGTATATTTATATGGATAGGTTAAAAAAATATGTCTATATATGGCAAGATAGTTATGTATCCACAATTTTTAACATAATTATACCTTCTGGACTATCAGCAAGCGTCATTGATGTTCCCCCTTCTTCCGGCATCTCTTCAACGGGTCGGGTTTCTGTAAATAATAATAAAGTAGAAAAGAGTATAAAATATTATATATATATATATATATATATATATATATATATATAGCAAAGACTAAACAAATATATCTTCACTGAAACCATTACCTTGCTGGACATCAGCAACAGGCTCCGACACGTCTTCCTCAGTCACTCTTCTTCTCTTGTGAGCTGTAAATTAATTTTTAAATTATATTATATGCTATTAATTTGTTTGCAGGATGGAATAGGGATCAAGATAGAGAGTGACAGACAGGGATAGTGAGTGAGAGAGTGTGATAGTGAGAAGGAGGGAGAGAGAGAGAGAAAAAGCGATAAAAAGAGAAAAAGAGGGAGAGTGAAAGAGAGAGTGAGAGTGAAAGAGAGAGAGAGAGTGAAAGAGAGAGAGAGTGAAAGAGAGAGAAAGTGATAGAGAAAGAGAGAAAGTGATAGAAAAAGAGAATGCAAATAGAAATACCTTTTTGACTCGGTTCAACACTTTGGCCAGGATCAGTAGACTTGGTTAAACAGCTTTCATTTTCTGTAAACAAAAAAAAAAGTCTAATAAGCTTTGGAAACAGTATCATATATTATCCATTCTATCAAGTAGTTCTCAATTTATACCTGTATTTGAAGCCGTTCTCGCTACTTCCACTGCGACTTGACTTGGCATAAGCGATGTCACACCTATTGAATTTTTTTTTTTTACAAATAAAAAATATTGTTTTCTCATATTTGGGTACATTCAAATTAAAATTTACATACATTACAGCTAGCACGATAAATATTAAATAAAACTTTACATCTGCAGATTGTTACGTTGCTAGATATTCATTGCATACAATAATAATACGAACAGGTGTAACATCAATTCTTGGTATTTTAAGCCAACTCAAATACATTATATCTATCTCACTGGAAATTATCTATGCCATATACATATATATATATATATATATATATATATATATATATATATATACACACATACATACATATATATATATATATATATATATACATACATATATATATTTATACACATATATATATATACATACACATACATATATATATATATATACATACACATACATATATATATATATATATATATATATATATATATACATACAAGTTAACCCGTGCATGATACTCATGCATTCTAGTCAAATCAAGCTACTAAAGGTTCTTGTCATGCATTTGGGCCATAGCCAAGGCCTCCTCAGGGGAAGAGCGTTACTTCCCGACGCAAGCACCCTTTTTTAACGTGGTTTTGTCCACATGTCACCACCTCATCATCTTTCTCCATTATCTCATCCTTCATCTTTATCGCCACATCTATCCAGATGTCTATCCAGACACAGGGATCTTTCTCAGCGGTCCTAAATATCACACTCCTCTCGCTCTGTCACCCCCGGCAACCACCAACCACTCCCCACTGTTACCCCCGGCAACCACCAACCACTCCCAACTGTCACTTCTCCTTCAAGAAATATATATATATATATTTTTAAAATCTTTATAAACACTTTTAACAATTAACAAATTAAATTGACATATTAAAAACATCTTAGTATACCAAATTTCAGCCCTTTCTGAGGTTTTTTTTCCACACACACTAAGAATTTTTGGTAGGTCAGTGTATAACTCCACCCAGCAGGTGGCGCTACAGCAAATTTCAGCCCTTTGAGGGTTTTTTTCCACACACACTAAGAATTTAGTAGGTCAGTGTACAACTTCGCCCAGCAGGTGGCGCTGCAGCATGGTTTTTTGTTTTTTTTTCCACACACAGACACACGCCATTAGGCTTTTATATAGTAGATATATATATATATATATATATATATATATATATATATATATACACACATATATACGACTTTGACGTGAGTTGGCCAGCTTAACATATATTGCAATATGTGGAACTAACATTCCCTATTTTAGATATAGAACAGTACTTGGTACAGCATTAATTATGTGTTTGGAGAGTGCAGAGTATCCCTGTTTTCTTGTCAATACATATATATATATATAAATATATATTGTGGCAAGAGCCCGCTACTGCAGAAGCACACGCGAACAACAACTTCCTTTTTATGGTGCTTTATTGTCAGGATGGTAAATGTTTGACACCGTATACTTGTACAGCAATCATGGAGACCCTAAACACTAGCTATACATAGTCCACCTCTTTCTCAGGACCAGCCAGCTCACCCAGCATTGGTCTCTCTGAACAAATGAAACAAACAAGCTTTTATACATGATGCTCCTCCCCCAGCCTTAGCTTGATGAACAGGTGACACACCCACCTTCTCTTTAAAAGAAAACACCCATCACTGCCTCTGTTTGCAAAACCAGACATGCCCTGTCTGTTTGCTGAGAGGAAGGATTTCAGATCATGTAAGTTTAACCAAATTTAAACTATTGCTTTTCATATATAAGTCTTCACTCTAGGTGCATTACTGCACAAATGTTTTACTCTACTTCCCTGCTTTCTCTGTATATTGCCAGCTAAATGCCTCCTTTTGTTACATATCCCTCCCCCTAGCGTCTCCAAGTCGGGGACGCGGACTTCGCGAGGAGTGCATATTTTCGTGACAATGCATCTGCATTCTTGTGCAGAATCCTAGGTCTATGTTCTACTGAGAACTTAAATGGTTGTAGTGCCAAGAACCAGCGGGTTACCTTGGCATTTACCTCCCGGTTGCTCTGCATCCATCTCAATGGTGCATGGTCTGTTATTAAGGTGAACTCTCTGCCTAGGAGATAATAGCGCAGAGCTTCTGTAGCCCATTTTATGGCGAGACATACTTTCTCCACAGTGGCATATTTTTGTTCCCTTGGAAGCAACTTTCGACTTAGGTACAGGACAGGGTTTTCTACTCCATTCTACTCCTGTGAAAGGACTGCACCTAAGCCAACACCAGAAGCATCAGTTTGGAGGAAGAACCTCCGGGTAAAATCCGATGCTTGTAGAACTGGGGAGGAACAAAGAGCTAACCGAAGATCAGACCAGGCGGTTTCTGCAGAGTCAGACCAGGTTAATCTATCTGGACAACTTTTTTTTAACATGTCCGTTAGTGGAGCAGCTCTAGTGGCGAAGTGGCTTACAAACCGTCTGTAGTAACCTACTAAGCCTAAAAAGGTTCTTAACTACGACTTTTTTTCTGGTCTTGCCCAATTTTTGACTGCCTCCACTTTGTCTAGCTGGGGTTTTACATGCCCTCGACCAACAATGTACCCCAGATATTTGGCTTCTCTCATGGCTATGGCACATTTCTCTGGGTTAGCTGTTAATCCTGCTGACCTTAATGAAGCTAAGACCGCCTCAACTTTGGCTAAATGTGATCCCCAGTCTGGGGTATAAATCACTATATCGTCCAAGTAAGCGGCTGCATAAGCTGTGTGAGGTCGTAGCAATTTATTCATGGCCCTTTGGAAGGTGGCAGGTGCCCCATGCAACCCAAAGGGTAGGACTTTATATTGCTAGAGACCATCAGGGGTGGAAAATGCAGTCTTTGGCTTGGCCGTGGAAGTCAGGGGAACTTGCCAATAACCCTTTGTTAGATCAAGGGTTGTTAAATAATTGCTACCAGCAAGATTTTCCACTAGTTCATCCACACGTGGCATCGGATAGGCATCAAACTGCGACATACTGTTTAGGCGCCTAAAGTCATTGCAGAACCTAATTGTCCCATTGGGTTTCGGGACAAGCACAATGGGACTATTCCATTCACTAATGGACTCTTCAATCACATCTAACTGGAGCATCTTCTCGACCTCCTTTCTCACGTCCACCCGTCTGACTTCTGGAATACGATACAGCTTCTGCTTTACAATGACTCCTGGCGCAGTGACAATGTCATGTTCGATTAAGGTAGTGCGCCCAGGAATGGAAGAGAAGACATCCCTGTTCCGGCGAATCATTTCTTCAGTCTGTTGTCTCTGCTTAACGGACAAAGCTGGCTCTATGGGCACTTCAGACTTTTCAATGGCAGTACTCACTACCTGAGGAGTGGTTTCCTCATCATGCCAAGGTTTAAGGAGGTTGACATGATATATTTGCTCCTCCCTTCTCCTACCTAATTGGCGGACTCTGTAATTGACAGGACCGACAGCCTCTAGAACTTCATATGGACCCTGCCAATGGGCAAAAAGCTTGCTTTCCTGGGTGGGAACCAGGACTAGGACCTTGTCCCCAGGCTTGCAAGATCGAACAACAGCACTTTTATCATAACTTTTTCTCTGTTGTTCCTGAGCCTCTTTTACATGTTGCTGCACAATGGGCCCTATCTTTCCTAGCCTCTCTTACATTTGGGACACAAATTGTACCAGATTTGGCTCCCTGGGACCTTGCTGCTCCCACCTTTTTTTAACATATCCAAGATACCCCTGGGCTGTCTCCCAAACAATAACTCAAAGGGACTAAACCCTGTTGAAGCTTGAGGTACCTGACGGATGGCAAACATCAAATAGGGAATAAGAGTGTCCCAATCTTTTTTCTCTTGAGCCACTGCTTTCCTGTGCATGTGTTTTAATGTGCGGTTAAAGCGTTCCACCAAGCCATCTGTTTGTGGATGGTATACAGAGGTGTGAAGCGCCGTAACCCCTAGCAACTGGCACATGTCCTTCATCAGTTTAGACATGAAAGGAGTACCCTGTGAGAATTTCTTTGGGTATTCCCAATCATGTAAACATCAATACAAGTTCCTTAGCTATGGTGCTGGACTTTATGTTTCGTAGGGGAATTGCCTCTGGATATCTGGTTGCATAGTCAAGCACCACTAGTATATATTGGTGCCCACGTGCGGATTTTTCCAGTGGCCCCACAAGGTCCATAGCTATCTGTGCAAAGGGAACGTGTACTATTGGTATCGGAATGAGAGGTGCCCTGTACATGGGTTTGGGACAGGTTCTCTGACAAATGGGACAGTACCGGCAATACTTTTTCACTGCCATGTGTACACCGGGCCAGTAAAACCTAAGCAGAACTCGTTCCCGTGTTTTATCCTCCCATAGGTGTCCCCCACAGACATGTGTATGTGCTGCTTTTAACACTAGGGTTACATGGACCTGAGGAACAATTAATTGTTCTACTTTATCCCCCTGTACAGTAGCAACTCTATACAGGAAATTATTTTTAACAATAAAATATGGTATACCTTCTGCAGGCTGGGCAGCTTTTGCTACCCCATTTACCTCAGTCACACTTTTAAAGGCATGTTCCAAAGTGGCATCATTAAGTTGGTCTCGAGCAAAGTCCTGCAGAGGAAACAAAATTGGTATTGCGGACCAGTCCGTATCCTCACTGACAGGCGGGGTGGGCTCATCTGCGACATCACCGACCACTGCTAATTTGGACTGTCCATGTTTCCCCGCAGGTGGATGCTTTTGTGGAACTCCTGCTGTGACTCCCAGGATGGCATTCCAGTTTTTGCGGTTCCCAAAGATCGATGTCCAAATGTTGTGGATTCTTAGGCGGTTCTTTTAAGACCGGGCTTCCGACCGTTGCATCAGTTGCCGGCATGTCCGGCCGGATCCGCTCACCGAGGACATCATTAAACAGTGGGAAGTCTCGCCCCAAAATGAGTGGATATGGGAGTTTAGGTGCTATTGCAGCTACCACCATAACAGTTTTGTCTTTGAGTGTGACTGGTAGTATTGTTCTTTCATACTCCTCTGTCGTGCCATGTGCGCAAAGAACCTTCACCTTGGGCAGCCGAGAAGTTATGGTTTCGGGTAAGGCAGAGCTGGAAACCAATGAGAGTTCACTCCCCGAGTCAACCAAGGCCAGAACAAGGTTTTGGTTGATTAGCACAGTCATCCGGAACAAACAAGGACTTCCTGATGTGGGACTCATGGTAAAACAGCTTGGAAAAGCAGGCCCAATATGTGCCACGGAACAGTCCATGGGTTCCGGTAGTTTAGGACACTCTGCCTTAAAGTTGCCTAGCTCACCACATTCAAAACACTTCAGATTAGACAGCTTTGCACCCTGTAGCAAGGATTGTCAAACCTGGCTTTTGGCGTGGCAGCGGCTTTGGCACAGATGCAGGTTCTTTAGTCATTTGCTGTAGCGCACAAAACCTTTCTACCACGGTGGCAAGCTTTTCATAAGTTTGTGGGTCTGACTGCAGCACCCACCTTTGCAAATCACGGTTCAGCCCCCGGATGCAGTGATATATCGCCAGAACTTCAATAATCCGAGAAGGCGAATTCTCCTCAGGCTGCAGCCATTTCTTTAAAATTTTAGAAAGCTCAGCCACTTGCGCTCTGACCGTTTTTTCTTTATTATAGCGCTATTGGTGATAGCGCTGGGCTCGGCCTGGCCTGGAAACTCCAATGCGAGCCAATATCTCAGATTTTGGGCCCAAATAATCAGAGGCCCATTCCTCATCTAGATCCATATAAGCTCGCTGTGAGGAAACGGGGTGCTACTGGACTGAGAACTATGTAATCATCACCCGTTTCTCACGGTTTATTGTACTTTTTAATCCTTGGCCCAGTCTAAGTATATACACCAGAGCATTGGTGTATTATATTTATTATTATTTCATGTTATTAGATACATTTTGCCCATACTATTACCTGTGATATTGTATGTAGTATAAATATAAACAATATTGCCATACTGTGTGAAAATATCAGAACAACAGCAGTCATTTTGCTTGTGCTAGCTAATGTAATTACCATTTGTCTCAAATGTCTATTGTATGGGGTGCAGCTGAGATGAGGTTTGTTATCAGAACAATGTCTGAGTTAACTAGCTGGCAGCCCATGTTAATTAGCTAGGTCAACAGATAACCTGAGAGGTAATGAGGTTAGAACTTCTACTCATATGCAGTGTGCCTCCACAGTAATATATGGGTTGAAATAGCATGGGGAAATGTATCAATATGTATCAATATAAATGTAATTGTATCAAAAGGTATCACAGACTTATATTGTGTAACCCTGCTGATATAATGTGTCAAAAGTCTTATTGTTCCATGTAAGCGTGCAGTGTCATTCCTTGATGTACTATTGTAACCCCATGTGTAGTGTATCCAGCCAAAACAGCTAATTGAGTCAAGCCATTCTATTGTCTAATCAGGGTAACAGGGACAGTATGTCTAGCAGCTAAATTGTTGACTGGGAGGCCCCTTCGGTAAGGGGGAGGTTTGAGACATTTGACCCTACTTCCTGGGTACAGAGAAAATAATATAGGGCGAGGAGAATGCCAGGAGAGGGATGCTAGTTTGGAGGATCCTGGTGTAGAAGACATCAGTGAAAAGGACTCTGGGCCAGGCACTGTGGTGCCGCTGGAGGGAACCCTACCAGGACAGGGTCGGTGTGAGCTAGTAACCCAGGCTAGGAGACACCATAACTGTTTTGCTAAACGGTAGTGGTAATATTGCGGGAGGATAAGACCCTGAAAGGGACAGAGATTATGACTTTGGAGTGCTGACTGCAGGAGGCTGCTGGAGGATACGTGCTACCATTTACCCTGTAACTTGTGAACGTCGTGTGGTGTTGTGCTGTCGAAATAAAGTCTTATTTTGGCTATATCCTGGTCTACCCGAGTGAGTTAAATCCCACAGAGGGTAACTTCCATCCCAGCTAAGGGTGGTATCTTCACACTCGCTGAGCTTCACCAGTCAGATATGGCGCCAGTCTCTCAGCCCAATCTTTAGGAGGCCATTTTGCCCTTTTTGCAAGTCTCTCAAAGGACACCAGATATGCTTCTATGTCAATACCTGGCGACATTTTCAGGAGAACAGGACCAGGTGGTTCATTTCTGTCATGCCTCACCTGGCTTAACTCTTAACTTAAGAGCCTTGTGTTTTCCACCTGTGCTTCGGCAACTCGTAGCATCTAAGCTTGCTGCTGTTGCTGCGCAGCGGCCACATTCATGAGGGTTTTCAGTACTTCCTCCATGTAGACGTCTGCCCATGTTGGGTAGCGGAAACTTGCTTCCCGGAGTATCCCACTCCTGACACCACTTGTGGCAAGAGCCCGCTGCTGCAGAAGCACACGCGAACAACAACTTCCTTTTTATGGTGCTTTATTGTCAGTATGGTAAATGTTTGACACCGTATACTTGTACAGCAATCATGGAGACCCTAAACATAGTCCAGCTCTCTCTCAGGACCAGCCAGCTCACCCAGCATTGGTCTCTCTAAACAAATGAAACAAACAAGCTTTTATACATGATGCTCCTCCCCCAGCCTTAGCTTGATGGACAGGTGACACACCCACCTTCTCTTTAAAAGAAAACACCCATCACTGCCTCTGTTTGCAAAACCAGACATGCCCTGTCTGTTTGCTGAAAGGAAGGATTTCAGATCATGTAAGTTTAACCAAATTTAAACTATTGCTTTTCATACATATGTGGTGGCCGAGTACTGATGGAATTTCCTTCCCTTACCTTGTCCTCCAGACACGAGTCAGGTTCTTTTTTATTCGGACATCCGGTGGTCAGGAGATAAATACTTCAATGAGAGGGACAAGGATTGGTCAAATAACTTGGGTTTAATAATAATGCGGTAAAGATAATTTTGGTAAGCCACCGCGCCACTGACCCCTTCAACTCAATGGCAATGACAAAACACTCATTTGATCAACATAGAGCATAATAGCATTTAACATATAATAACAATAAATTAATTTTTAGGTAAATCACATAACTTTAACATCATCTAAAACATTTGGTGCACCAATATTATCCCTGGTAACGTTACTATATTTTACACTCAGTCCTGGGTTGAACTGTACACAGGAATTTAGTAGAAGTGGTGCACGTGGTTGGCCCCATAAATTACTTTTTCACGCCAAATAAACTGATGATCTTTTGTGTGTATTCACAGACCTCTCTATTTTCTCTCCTCTCACACTGTTCTCAGTACATAGCTCAGTCTGTTTAGTGTGATGTCACAGATCTCTATATTGCTTATTTGTTTTCAGTACTTTCCTTTTTACTCACACCTCTCTTTGGCTCACTTCCCATCTTCTTCTCTTCTTACACTTACTTCACTTTTAATCTGCTTATATATCACTTTGTCCGATTTTCATTCTGTCCCTATTTTTCTCTCTCAGTCTATGCAGACACAGGGATCTCTCTCCCTCAGAAGTCTAGAACTTTCCTCTTCCCACTGCCTTCTGGGAGTTCACAGTTATTACCAAAGTTAGTGGACTTGTTACTATGCCACACACTCCTCCTTCCTGTTACTCCCGGCAACCACCAACCACTCCCAACTGTCACTTCTCCCTAAAGAAAATATATATATTTTTTTTTTAAATCTTTATAAACACTTTTAACAATTAACAAATTAAATTAACAAATTAAAAACATATAGATACACCCCAGGGTACTCACATTTAAGTCTTCACTCTAGGTGCATCACTGCACGAATGTTTTACTCTACTTCCCTGCTTTCTCTGTATATTGCCAGCTAAATGCCTCTTTTTGTTACAATATATATATATATATATATATATATATATATATATATATATATATACACATATGTATATATATATATATATATGTGTGTATATATATATATATATATATATATACATATATACATATACATGTGTGTATGTATGTATGTATGTATGTTTGTATGTATGCATATATATATATATATATATATATACACATACATACATACATACATACATACATACATACATACATATATATATTTTTAAACATTTTTTGTAAAAAAAGCACTTGCCTATATTAATATATTATATTGCAGGTTACACTAGACTATTATGTACTACTATACTACAATAGTACTAAATACTAACCTACACTACACAGTATTTAACAATTTTAAAAGAACTATGCAGTTTTATTTAAACTAAATAATAATAAAATTTATATGGGACCTACCTAGGTTAAATTAAATATTTCACTATGGAAACTACACAAAAGAATATGCAACAAAATGCAATTACACAAAATCAGGAAAATTATACAGTTTGCAATTGAAATGATAATAATGTATGACTACAGGGAAAAAATCATATAAAAATAAAAATTTTAAAAAAATTGTGTGTATGTATATATATATATATATATATATATATATATATATTTACATATTGAGAGGAAAAAATGGCGCCAAATGAGGTAGTGTTAACTGGTAAAAATCGCCCAGACAGTCAATATATACTGTGTACAGAGATGCAAATACAGAATGGAATGTTTATCATGTCAGGCTGGAAAAGACGATGTCAACCAGTTTCCATTAACTCCAGCCACGTACCGAAATAAAGACAGAAGGAAGCAAAAGGCAATGTGTCAAATGCACCCGTAATAAGTAATATATAGTAATAGGTGGCAGCGTACCAAAAAGATATAAATAAACAGCTTATCTGTATCAGAGATGCTTGGAAGTAGTCTCCAATCAGCTAGGTAAGTCAGGAACAGGCGTATAGATAACTTGTGCGGATATAATATATCTGGATCATCGGCCACAGCACAGTCACTGCTCACAAACTCCACTCATACGATGTATTGAAAGAGGAAAAACCATATAGTGTAGTACTTATGTACAAAAAATTTATTCAGCATATATCATATAAAATATACACTCACAATATGTAAAAGGTTTTAAAAGCTTATCTATAATCCTGGAGTAAAGGAATGCTGCTACACATAGTAGATCACTGGACAGTTTATGAGGTACACACCAATGGACTCCACACAGAAGTTCTCAATGGGATAACTCTCAGGGACCAGGTAGACAGTAGAGCCTTAAGCATACCAGGAGTAAGTGATGTAGAACAGCCTCAACGCATTTCGTCATAAAGACTTCATCAGGAGGAGTATTTTAGAACAGCACAAAATGCTGTCTTAAATAGCGATGGCGGGCGCCATCTTGCGCATGCGCAGTACATCGCGATTCCGCGCATGCGCATAACTGACTTCCGGTTCGGCGCTTACACTGTATGTGTAGGAAAAGTGTATGAAACCTGATAAAATCAGGTATTTGGCCAAAGGAGGCAACAGGGATGGAGTATTGCAAAGGTTCACTATAATGGGATGTAGTGTATACCACAGATAGGTGTGGGCAAGTGCTTATACTTGTAATGGGTGGCGGTGGCCATCTTCAAACAGGGCAGGGAATCCAGCACCATAGAGAACTTCTGACATGCAGCCCAGAGTATATAAGTAATAATGGAATAAAGCATATCAACTCATAAGTTATTCTAAGGTGAATAAAACAAATAATACTATATTAATAAGGTATCCCAACAGTATAAATAATATAAAAATATATATAAATACATGCTGTAAAAGACTATTCATATCAGATAGATAGTCAAAAAGATTTAGCGGACCAATCAAAGCTGTATGGTCCATAAAAAACACTATATGTATGTAGTGTTTAGACAATCCTATCAAACCAGGATATATAGTTAAGAATAGTATACACATAAATATAATTAAAAAGGATAATAAAATGACTCAAAGTATATATATAAGTATAAAATATAAAATAGACAAATAAAATAAATTAATTAAAAGGCATTTAGTGTCATTAGTGACCAATGTAACAGTGTAATATTACATGGAAATAACCAAAGGTACTAACAGGTATAATAATAAAAAATATATTAATATTACAAAAATGTAGAATAATTAAGGATAAGGTCTAAGAGAATTATAAAAAAGGTGCTATATTATAGCCTTCATTTAGCCCATAAGGGCTCAATGTATTAAGCTGGAAAATCCAGAACATTTCTCGTTTAGATAATTTACCTTGAATGTCCCCCCCTCTTGGACCTAGTTGAACATGTTCAATAGCTTTAAAGGATATAAACCGTGGATCTGAATTATGTTTAGGGAGAAAGTGTCTGGATACTGAATGGCTTTCAATTCTATTTTCTATGTTACGTATATGTTCTTGTATTCTGAGTTTGAGAGGCCGTTTTGTTTTGCCTATATATTTCAGTCCACACATTCATTCCAGTAGGTAAATCACGGAGGTTGTAACACAATTTATGTAGTGTTTAATGTTGAATTTCTTGCTATTGTCATGATTATAGAAAGTCTTACGGTCTTTATGTGCAAATTGACAAACATTGCAATGATTACATTTGTTAAAACCACTTGGGGCAGGGAAGGTCGTTATATTGGTTTCTTTGTTTTCTGGGGGCTAGGATATCTTTAAGGTTTTTGTTTTTCCTAAAAATGATTTCAGGTCTTTCTGGTAAGATATCTCTCAGCACTGGGTCCATTCTAACGATACCCCAGTGTTTTGCAATTGAAGTTCAGTAATGAATGGGATTTTGTCAATCTTATCTGTCTTGTTTTTATATTGTAATAAACTAGCTCTTTCTACCTGTTGAATTTTATCGCTAGCATCATTGATAAGTGAATCAGGATATCCACGGTTTCTAAATCTTTCAGCATATAGAGATTTGTTCTTGACATTGGAGTTCATTACTACAGTTTCTTTTAATCCTGTAGAATTGTGAATAAGGAATGTTATTTTTCCACCTTTTTACATGTCCGCTTTTGTAATGAAGATAGCTATTGGTGTCAACAGTTTTTATGTAGTTCTTTGTTTCTACTTTAGTATCCATACCTGATAATACTAGATCAAGGAATTCGATAGTTCTTGTATGGTAGTTTGCAGTGAACTTAAGATTATATTCATTTATGCTGGTATATGACAGGAAATCTTTGATCGATAACTCATCACCTTCCCATACTTAAGATATCATCGATGTATCTTTTGTATACCCTAATATTTTTGGAAAAGGGATTTGGGTTCAAAACTGATTCTGTCTCCCAACATCCCATAACTAAGTTCTCAAAACTTGGCGCAAAAGTCGTGCCCATCACAGTCCCACAGGTTTGAATGTACTATGTATTCAAAAATTTAAAATAGCTATGTGTTAGAGTAAACAAAATAAGGTCACATATAAAGTTCCTATGTTCTGGAGTAAGAGAAGGGTCTCGGTCTAGGAATTTTTTACACGCTTTTATCCCTGTTTGGTGTTCTATACATGTGTACAAAGATTGAACATCTATGGTTAGCCATATATAACTCGGGCACCATTCAAAATCCTTAAACAGATTCAGAACACTTGTGGTGTCTTTAAGATATGAATCTAGTTGGATAACGTATTTTTTAAGAAATATGTCCACGTATTCAGAGGTATGTGCAGTGCCGGAGTCCATACCTGCCACGATTGGCCTGCCTGGAGGTTTCTCTAAATTCTTGTGGATCTTGGGGAGATGATAGAAAATGGGGATAATCGGATTTGAAACCAATAAATATTGGTATTCCTGTTTAGTAATAGTATTGTTATGTAGCCCTTTGGTAAGAATGGTTCTTAATGCTGAGATATAATCCGTGGTCGGATCTTTAGAGAGTTCCATATATGACTCAGTATCCTTGAGGAGTCGGAGTGTTTCTTCTATGTAATCTGTTTTGTTTAGGATTACTATACCCCCTCCTTTGTCTGCTTGTTTAATGACTATGGATTTATTTTCTTGTAATCTTTTCATAGCGGTGGTTTCTAATTTGGACAAATTGTGACCATTTGTGTAATTATGTTTTTTTTGACATAGGTCCTTGACCATCAGTTCATGAAATAGATCTATATGGCTACTTCTGGATTCGAGAGGGTAGAATTTAGATGTGGGCTTGAGACCTGATTTTGATATGTTCTCATAGTTGGATAAGACAGATGTTTCCTTTCTAGCAAAGTGTCGTTTCAAGGTTAATTTCCTAGTGTATTTGTTTATATCGATGAATGTTTAAAATTTGTTTGGTTTCTGGGTCGGGGCAAAGGTTAATCCTTTACTAAGTAGATTAAATTCAGATTTGTCCACAGTATGTTTGGACAGGTTAAAGATACCATTAGCCTTTAAAAGATCATTATAAATTAAATGGGGTTTCTTCTTTGTTTCTTTATTACCCCCTCTCTTACCTCTCCTTCTGTATATCTGCGCTTCATTAGTGAGGCAAGTTGAATATTTTCCCTTATTGGTTTTCGATGAGACCCTCTTTCGTAGGGTGTGTGTATAGGAGACAAAAAATCATCACTATCGCTAGCGTTGGTTTGTTCTAAAACTTTAAATCTATTCTGAATGGATAGATTCTCAGGGTGAGGAAATCTAGTGGGCGAACTACGTCGTGATGTGGTAAATGCCTTTTTTCGATGTGTAGTATGCCATTTGTTTGTATGATCTGGATCAGAATATTGTTTGGATGTATAACGTAGATTATTTTTACTCCACTCTTTAATGTTATTACTTTCATAATCATGTTTGTCTCTGTAGAATTTCTTTTCCTTTACCTTAATAGTATCTGATTCTATTTTATCTAATTTTTTATTCAGAACTTGTTCATTAATAGTATAATCTTCTTGATGTTTGAATGGTTCTAATAATTTATCCTTATCAGCAAGGCTTTCCTCTATTTTGTGGAACATTTTCCTTTTTTTTGTATAATGATTTTTATCAGTTTAATGGAGCAATCATGTAGGATATGATCCCACTCCTTAATAAACTCCGGGTTGTCTAACCCAAATGTGGGATTCTTATTGATACATAAGCCTCTGGGAATTCGGTCAGTTTGGACATATTGTTCTAGCCCTTTGATATCCCACCACATATATATATGTGTGTGTAGCTATATGTGTGTGTGGTGTGTGAAATGTAGGTGTTAGAGTGTAGTGTGGTATGTCTGTAGTATATCGTGTGTAGTAGTCAGTAATGTAAAAAAAATATGATTATAAATTAAAATATAATAAAAGTTGTTTTAGTGGGTAGTGTAGTGTCATTTATGTAGAGTCAACTCACAAATCCAAGGAATACAGCAATGCAGAGCAGTCAGGAGTCAAAAGCCACAGCAGTCACCAAACCAGCCAACAGCTATTAGCAAATGACAGTTTGCTGATGGCTGCATTAATTTTTTTATACTAAAATGGCCGCATTAACCACTCCTATATTCCTCTGACTAAAACTCGCTAAGACCAATAGTTAGAGCGCGAGGGGGTGGTTGTAATATTTTGAGTGAAATTGCGCAAGTTTTTTATTAAAACGGCCGCTCGAACATGTAAAAACGAGCGCGGGATTTATTTATTTTTTCCGCGGCGGGGACATTTGCACCTCGCCAACAATTGAATATGCCCCTTTGAGCTCCTGTTTGGGAGACAACTCCGCGGAGTTCTGGATATCCTCAAAGAAGGGTGGGAACAGCAAGGACCCAAGGAGCCAAATATAGTACAATGTGTGGCCCAATTATACGATTGAATACAATAGATCGGTCCATTGGTTAAACACCATCTGACGGAAACACAGGGAAGGCAAAAGAAGGGTTTTGATACCTGAGCCACATTACGCATCTTTAACCCTACAAGCCTTAGAAATGGTAAATTGGAATACAGACTTTTTTCGGCTATTCCCGGGCGTACCAAAATAATTGAACATGACATTGTCATCCCACCAGGAGTTATAGTTATAGTTAACCAGCAGCCATATAGAATATCTGAGACACGAAGGGCTGCTGTAAAGCGAGAGATGGAGGACATGCTGCAACTCTGAGTAGTGGAGGAGTCCACCAACGAGTGGAATAACCCCATAGACCTTGCGCCGAAGCCTTCGGGGGCCATTTGCTTCTGTAATGATTTTTTTTTTTTTTCAAATTTTTTTTATTGAGGTAAAAAGAAAAATATGTCAAGTACAATTAAATGCATTATAAAGTACAAGTATGTATTCACAATTTTTTTTTTTTTTTTTTTTTTAACATTCCAATGTGCAATCACCATTACATGTCATTCCATTCCAAAAATCCCCCTTTCCACAGGACTTAACTGTCATTAGATATAGATATATTGATTGGGGGGTCTGCAGAGACAATTCTCAACTCATACCATTCAGTATTGTGGAAACTGTTCCAGAGTTGTGTTCGTATAGCGTGAGGTAAAAGGTCTATAAAACTCTCCCATGTGTTAAAAAATTGTTTTACTCTAGACTCTTTTTGCAAGGAAGTCTCTATCCAATCCATTCGAAATATATGATAGAGTTTTTCTCTAAAAAGAGAGAACACAGGAGGAGAATTCTGGGCCCAGACCTGCAGTATGCTTTTTCTAGCCGCAGCTGAAATTGCTAATAATAAAATTTTGCATCCCCTGCTAACTTTGCAGCTACTTGGAAGTATTCCAAATATCGCCCATTCCGGAGATAGGGGTGCATAGTTCACCAAATATGTATTAGAGAATCTCCAAATCTGAGTCCAGATTCTTTTAATTGGGGGACATTCCCAGAAGCAATGTGTCAGATCCGCTCTTGGAGATCCACATTTCGGACAACAATGAGATTCCGATAGTCCTATCTGAAACCTACGAGATGGAGATAGATACGCTCTATTAAAAATGTTAAGAAACATTTCTGTATAGGTCATGGCCGGTAAAATTTTAATGGAGTTGGCAAGTGCTTTAAGGAGAACTTCTGGAGTCAGATGAGGGAACCGTTCCTGCCATAACGAAAGACCAGTTTTAGAGTGATTATAATCAAATTGATCCCGTATCAAGGATTAGTGTTGCGATATGGCCTGATGAGTTAAGGGAGGCTTTGAAAGCATAACATCCAAGGGGTTATCCCAATCCGAGGGAGGAATTTTCCGCAAAACTGTACTAATGTAATGTTGGCATTGGAATACAGCTAGGTGGTAGGGAGCCAGCTGCGGATAAGTTGAGCTAATTTGGGCATAAGTCATTGGTTTACGTGTGTTTATATTGATTAATTGTCTTATTTTAGTAATTCCCAACTTTGCCCAATCAGTAAATGGGAAGGAGGCTGAGCCATTCTGAAAATTCGGGTTCTTTAACAGGGGGAGATGCACCGAAGTATAGGGACTTAAGTGGTTTATATGACAGAGTTATTATTAATATTAATATTTATTAATATTTATTTATAAGGCGCTACAAGGCATCCGCAGCGCCGTACAGAGACAAACAAAATCACAATACAATGGGAGACAGCACAGTACAGTAAACACAGCAACTCAGTACGCTCAATGCACAGCTAGAGAGGGCGAGGAAGGGGGAGGGAGGATCCGAAAACGACGGGGCCCAAGAAGGGGGGCGCGGAAGACAGGGAGACCCCCAGGGGGGAGGAGGGAGCGAAAGTGGATGTGGGGTGGAGGACCTTTGAGGAGGAGGGCTAAGTAGCTGGAGAGCAGAGTTAGAAGTGGTGGAAACAGGAGGAGAGATGGCCCTGCTCAGAGGAGCGTACAATCTAAGGGGAGGGGTGGACAGACAGAGAGACGCAGGGGAGAGAGGGAGAGAGTTTGTGCCAGAGTTTGCGTGTGGTATATAAGAGTGGATTATGTATAGTCTGAGTTGGTAATTCTTGTTCATGTAAGTGGATAAAGGCCAATAAGTTAAGATTAGGTATAAAACTCTGGTCCAGTGTAGTGTTAGTATAGATGTCTGTCTTATGCAACCAGTCTCTAAGGTGCCGTAATTGAGCCGCATGATTATATCTGGTGATATTTGGCAGATTCAGCCCCCCTCTATCTTTGGACTGCTGTAACTTGATCAGCCCAATACGCGGTTTTTTGGAGTTCCAAATGAAACGTCTAAAGTCTGCATCCAATCTAACTGCATCTGATCTTGTCAATAGTAGTGGTAAGACTTGTAGAGGATACAACAATTTAGGAAATATGATGATTTTAATTATATTTATCCTACCTCCATAAGAGAGGCATAAGTGTTTCCAGTTATTCATCTCATGTTCCACCGCACTTATCGCTTTAGAGATGTTGAGGTCATATAAAGAGTGAATATTTTTTGGTAGTCGGATGCCCAGGTATGACATGGTCGATCCTGCCCAAGTAATAGGAATATCCCTTGCCCAGGCTGGGGTTATGACATCTTTACCTAGGTACATAGCGGTGGACGTCTCAAAGTTGACAGAGAAGCCTGAGACAGATCCAAACTCAACCACTCTATTCATCAGAGGTTTAAGTGAGGCTTCTGAATTAGATATATATATCATTACGTCGTCCGCAAAAGCTGTAATTTTGATTTCCTGATCCCCAATTTTAATCCCCTCCAATTGTCTCCAGTTTTGCAAGACCCTAAGCATGGGATCCAGTACTAAATTAAATAGAAGTGGGGAGAGTGGACAACCTTGTCTGGTCCCTCTAGACATTCCAGCGGAGAACCTGTGATTCCATTGACCAATAAGGATGTCTTAGGGGAGGTGTAAAGAAAAGTAATCACAGCCCTAAAATCCGTGTCGAAACGCCTATATGAAAGGATTTCATTCAAAAATGGCCATGCGACAGAGTCAAAAGCCTTTTGGGCATCCAAACTAAGGAGCATGTTAGAGGTGGTTCCCAAATTTGAGGCCACAATTGCTGAGATAGCGGTTCTAATACCCTTAACCGAATGTCGTCCTGCCACAAATCCCAACTGGTGGGGTGTTATCAGCCCAGGAAGAATATTTTGTAAGCGGTCTGCCATGATTTTTGCTAGAAGTTTGTAATCTGTGTTCAAAAGAGTAATAGGTCGATAAGACCCCTCCAATGTAGGGTCCTTACCTGGTTTAGGGATAAGAACTGTATGGGCCAAATTAAATGAAGGGTAGGTTGGGCGCTCTCTATGAATTTTTGAGAACAAGTCTGCTAGGACATGGGCCAAGTCTCCCTCTAAGATTTTATAATATTCTGCCATAAGGCCATCTGGGCCTGGTGTTTTATTGAGTTTCAAGTGCTTAATTGCCAATTATAAATCTCGGGATGTAATGTCCTGCGCCAGAGATTCCCTCTGGTCTGGTGTTAGTGAAGGTAACTTGGCCTCTGTCAAAAGTTTGGACATTAGCTGAGGATTTGGCGCAGAGCCTTTATATAAAGCTGAATAATAAGTTTGAAAGGCTTCCAATATCTCTTCCGATTTAGTAAGAAGCTTAGAAGAATTGGGGACTTTAAGGGCAACTATGTGACTTTTGCGTTTCTGGGGTTTGGTTATGTTTGCAAGCAATTTGCCGGCTTTATTTCCCCATCTGAAAAATTTATTTTTTGAAAACTCAATTTGTTGCTTTGCTTGAGCCGTCAAAAAGCTTTCTAGGATTTGCCTCGCCTCACAATAAGCCGTCCATGTCATATCAGATTGATCGGAAGTATATCTAGTATAAGCCTCGGTCGATAGTTTGTGTAAGTTGTCATAGACCTCTCTCGTCTTTCTGCGATGTCTAGACACATATGCAATTATATGGCCCCGCATTACCGCTTTTGAGGCATCCCAAAAAAGAATTTTATCCCATTGGTCAATGTTATCATCTAAATACTCCGCCCATCTGTGTCTTAAAAATTGTTGAAAGTGATCTGAGTTATATAGATAAGACGGAGATCTCCAATGTCTAGGTCTCCTTCTCAAGCTTGGATTTTGAATAGTAAAAGAAACCATGGCATGATCTGAGATAACTATATCAGCAATGTCTGCTTTACGAACCCATGGCATTAAAGTGTCAGTGACTAATATATAATCTATTCGTGAAAAGGATCTGTGTACACCAGAATGGAAAGATTATGATCTGTCTGTTGGGTTTAAACGGATCAACCATGCCACACCCGAACACCAAACCAAAGAAACCCTCAGAATCCCTTGGGTTAGTTGTGGAAGGTGCATTTGACCTATCGTGTTTTGGATCAATGACAGAATTGAAGTCACCTGCAATCACGAGATTAGGGGTATCACGTTGTAAAATAAGCTGAATCAGAGAGTGGTAGAAATCACGTTGTGATCCATTAGGGGCATAAATGTTCAGAAGAGTAAATTTCTCATCGTTAATTTGTAAATGAATTATTAAATATCGGCCCTCGGGATCTATGAGAGTATCTAAAACTGTGTATTGAAGATGCCTAGCGATTATTATGGCTACTCCTCTGGTTTTTGTTTTATATGAGGCTGAGATGCAATCTCCAATCCACCCAGCTCGCAAAGCCGAACTATCAGACTTCCTCCAATGTGTCTCCTGCAAAAATGCTATGTCAATATGAGCTCGCTTAAGGTGGGTAAGGACTTTTCTGCAATTAATGGGAGAGTTTAGACCACCCACATTCCAGGACGACAAGTTAAGGGTCTGTGGAGTGTCAGACCACTGAGAACCTGACTTTGCAGATTGCATCTTTAACCTATCCCCACACAGGGGAGATCAAGTAGACCAAAGGTGTGTAGAAGGAGAGTATAAAAAAACTCCTCCAAAACCATCAAAAAGGAATTCTGACCCAAGTAATAAGTTCCCCTATCCCATACTTGCAGGGTGGGACATTGTGTGTTTAAAAAAATTGTGAAAGTTAAAAGCAAATTACATAATGCATTACATTTTTTGTACCTCAAACCTTTTCTAATCATTTTCCTAACCAAATTCTGTGTATGATCTCTGGAGATAATGCCAGAGATCACAGAATCTACAACCATAAACATTTGTAACATTTGTAACATAACTAAGTCTATACTTATATTCATATATTGAGAATTCACGAATCAATAATAAACAGATATTATATAGTCATCATGTATATTAGTAGCCATTTTACATTTTTTTGATTGACTGCAGAGCATCATACCCTTCAAGTTGGTGCCCTAGGGAGTGAGCTAGCACTAGTTGGTGACCCTGAGTGTGAAGTCAACACCTGAAAGTGTTTTTTAGCTGTCTCCGGATTTTCAAAGATTAGTGTTCGACCATTCTCCACCACTCTAAGCTTAGCTGGGTAAATGAGGGCAAAGCTTTTATTGTTGCCAGCCAGGAACTTGCAAACCGGCGCAAATTCCTTCCTTTTCTGTGACAACATAGCCGAATAATCCTGAAATATTAGTATTCTATTGCCCTCAATCTCCAATTGCTTTTTTCGCCTAAATGCTATAAAAAAAAATTCCTTGTCAGTAAAGTCTAAGAATCTAGCCAAGACAGGTCGTGGTCTAGCAGAGTTTCCCTCTTTGATTGGGCCTAGACGGTGAGCTCTTTCTATATGTAAGTTGTCTATTTCATCGTGCAAATTTAGGGCAACTATTAGGTCCTGTCTAAGATATGAGAATAAATCACGTCCTTTTACCGACTCTGGGATACCAATAAACCTGAGATTATTCCTTCGGCTACGGTTTTTCAGGTCATCCATTTTTTCCTGCATTTGTGACCATTTACGCAAATCTTGTTCAGCCCCATTTTGTAAGGATAGAACGTTATCCTCCATGTCACTGGTACGTTGTTCCAGCGTATTTATTCTGGTCGTATTTTCTGCTATTTTAGCGACAGCTGCATCAAAAGTGTCCTGAATAGCTCCAAACTTTTTGTCTATGATGGGAAGGAGGATATCTAGAATGGTTTGGGCCGTATCTGAACTTGTAGTAGTTGCAGGTCTAGTAAGAGGAGTTTGGTCCCCCTCCTCCATCTCCCCCGCAGAGAGGGGCGAGGAAGGAGAGGAAGCACCCCTACCCACTCCAGGTTTGTTTCTGCCCGCCTTAACCTGGTCTGGCTTACTATTTGCACGTTTGGATGTATTTTTACTACAATACTTCTCCATATCCTAGCCAACCAGGTATTAATGCAAGACACCAATCCAAAGGTCTGTTAAGGATTAATATATAAGGATTTCAACAACACGTGACTGTAGTTATATTGTGAACTCTCTCCTCTTACATTGAATTGATCACATACTAAAGAGAAAAAATGTTAGAAAATAGAGATACCAAAGTTATTTTCTAATCTTAATTATCTATCCCAACAGCGTCAATATGATATCAAAGTTTAAAAGTATCTATTTCGAATTATCAATTTGAACACTTATATTACGAATTCAAAACTACTAAGGAATATAAGGTATTGAACAACATAACATATATGGTTATACGTATCCAACTGCAGGAACGCTTCAGTGTTTGTCTCTGCTTTGTAGGCCCACTTGTGTGGCCGGACTCCGGGGAGAAAAGGATAGGAGGAATTCTTCTGCACTCAGCTTTTCAGTTAAAACGAATCGTGTGTCCACTCCAACTCTCAAATGGAGTGTATTCCGTTTCTTTTAAGATTGAAGCCGTCGATGGAAATGAGTTGCTTGAAGAGATTTGTTAAAACGCGGTCATCCAGGTGTACCACCCTCCGGAGGTCCTTATATTTGGTTTTCAGTCAGTCATCTGAGCAGGATGAGTGTCCAAGGATCTAAGATAGCGACAGTCCACTACTCAAGATAGCAAGAGGCAATAGTGTGAATAAGGTCCGATGCAATGGAGTAGAATTTTTAAGCTGTGGCGCGACCATACAGCCAATTGCGAATCACAAGTCCCAGTAGCACCGCTGGAGGGTCTGGAGCAAGGAAGGAACCTAGCGAATCCAAATGTAATGAGTCCACAGGCAGCACCAGATATCAGCCGTTCAATTAGGTCGCGAGTCAGAATAGATAGGCGAGATAGGTTTCAAGGGTCTATGTAGATGTCAGACAGGCTCAGATCTTAATAAGGGCTCCTGACGTTAGGATGCAATGGGTTAACTTTATCCCAGTTTTAATACAGTATTTTATAGTATCTTGTTTGCCCAAAGCGATATCCAGGTTACCCCCTTTAATTTTTTAAACACATGTAGTTCCAGCAGCTGTGTTTTTTTTTTGTTTTTTTTTTCCTTTGGGATCCTGCATAGATTCAATAGGCACAAATTGTATTGTGGTGTATTGCACACTAGATGGCAGCAATGATTATTTAGGTGCTGTTGGCATGCTGCCAAGGTAAAGTAGAGACAGAAACAGCAGACTTTTTTAAGATAAACTAACTTCCATTAGTTACTTGTTAGTGTGAGTTAGAATCTCTCATCGCAGCCTCAAACATGCAGGCATCGCTGTAATGACTGACACTTCTCTCTGCCCTATTGGAAACTTTTAATGTGCTGATATCTGTTGTAGTGCTCTGCAGTCAGATTGTCTTTCAATTTGTGACCTAAGCCACTCCCCCGTTCTGCATCTGAATGTGAATGGAAGCAGTGTCAACGAGGCTTTAACAGCCACTATATACTATGTGCTTCACTAGCCTTCAGGAATGTCTTCAGCGGCAGTATGGTTGAATGAATAAACTAACTGCCTCTCTGAGCAATAGAGATTGCTGCCGGGGAGCTTGTTATTATCGGAGGGATGTTTTCTCCTACCTCCGCTGTGTAGTGAAGTGTGACTCCACCCCTCTCCACTTCATAACATGTTCCAGCAGGCACCACAAGAGTCCACTCGCCGGAAGAGAAGGGCGCGATGGCGTCCAAGGACTTCCTTTCCCGCAGCACCAAGTTTCCCAATCCTCAGGGACAACAAGAACACCCGGGAAAAAGGTCCCAATCGTCTGGGCAATGTAAGTAAGTAGCGAGACACCCGCCTCACGGTCGTCCGATTGGAGCTGTCAGATTTTTAAAACAGCAGCGCTTCTCAAACTGCCAGGGCTGTGGGGAGGGCTCCAGGCTGTTGGATATGCCAGCAGTAACTCTCAGGGGGAAAGTAGAGCGCTTCAGGATAGTTTTATTTGGGTGTGGGTCGCCAGTAATTGGTATTTTTATGCTTTTGGCACGGAGCTCCAGGCAAATGCGACCGTCTTGGATGGCTACCTGGCCCCGCCCCCCTTCTGTAATGATTTTAAGAAGTTGAATAAGGTGTCTAGGATTGACACATATCCAATGCTGCGGGTAGACGAGCTAGTGGAGAATCTGGCCAGTAGTCAATATATGACTACTCTAGATTTGACAAAAGGGTACTGGCAGATACCACTCACTGCCTCAGACAAACCCAAAACAGTCTTTTCAACACCTGAAGGGCTGTTTCAATATAAGGTGCTACCGTTTGGTCTTCATGTGGTGCCAGCCACATTTCAGTGGGCAATGGACAAATTGTTGAAGCCTCACCGGGAATACGGCACCGCTTACCTGGATGACAGTCATCTACAGTCTCAACTGGGAGTCCTATCTTCCCAAGGTGGAGGCGGTTTTGCAGTCATTAAGGCTTCATAGCCTTACAGCAAATCCCTTGAAGTGTGCGAGAGGCTAAGTATCTGGGTTATGTGGTCAGTCAGGAGAAAGTAAAACTCCAGGTGGATAAGGTAGAGGCTGTGAGGAAGTGGCCTAAACCAGAGAAAATTCTACAGACTTTCCTGGGATTGGTTGGGTACTACAGATGCTTTACCCAAAATTTTGCTACCCGAGCCGCCCCACTGGCTAAATTTCTTAGAAAGAATAACCCAGACAAATTAATTTGGTCTGAGTCTTCGGAAGCTGCCTCGGAAGACTTGAAGAAAGCATTATGCACCGCAACGGTCCTACAAGCACTAAACTTTAGGGAGAGGTTCTTTCTCTAGACAGATGCTTCTGGGACAGGTCTGGGGGCAGTTTTGTCCCAGAGGGTGAAGGATGAAGAGAAACCGGTTCTTTTCCTCAGCCGTAAACTCCTCCCGAGGGAAAATAGTTATGCAACAGTAGAACTGGAGAATTTGGCCATCAAATGGGCAGTAGAGGCACTCTGGTACTACCAACTCGGTCGAGATTTCAGCCTGGTTACTTACCAAGCCCCATTGCAGTGGATGCACACCAATGAGGTGAATGCCAGGGTCACACGGTGGTTCCAGGCATTACAGCCCTTAAGCTTTAAGGTGGATTATAGGCCAGGGGCTCTGCATAATAATGCTGATACCCTGTCACGGAGAGATTCTCTACCCAGTTCGGCCGATTTGCCTGATTTGGTGAAGCCAGAAAAGGGGGAGGTGGCAAAAAGGAAGTTTCTGCAAGAAAAGTATCTCATTCGCCAAGTATGACAAAGCTAAGGGGAAGGGTATGTGGCAAAGAGGGCTATTTTCCAAATCTTTCCTGCATAGGGAGAGGTAAAATCCTGGAGAGATTGCAGGTACGGCCTGCAGACAGGGTTAAATTCTCACTTAGTATTTCCCACAGCACACAGACACACAGGTACACAACATGGGTGTGAATGCTGTGGTGTCTCTGTGTGTATAAAAGGATTGTGGGATCTGGAGAGTGGGGCTTCAAATGTTGACAAGCAGCCGGACAATAGTGAGGGGTTGTGGACATAGTCCACTTGTTAGGAAAATATGGATTCTTTATGTTCGTGATGTGCTGTTTTATGCTGCAAACAAATCAGCTACTGCTTAAGAAGCCTGGAGCAATGAGTCTTATCTCGTGATTTCTACTATATATATATATATATATATATATATATATATATAGATATAGATAGATATATTGTAACGTGGGCACCCTCTTGATGATGCACATGGACAACTTCTTGCTCTAAACAAATGGTGTTTTATTGTTGTCATGACCATAATACACTTTGTCAGGACAACAACAGGCAACCTAACTCTGGCTAGACCCAGTTTCCCTCGCTAGTCACTGGCCAGTAGTTAGCATCGGTCGCAATGCAGAGTACAGGTTTGTATACTTGAGACTCTTTCAATAGCCTTAGTTTGAGAGTCAGGCGACACACCTACTTTGCCTTCACAAAGAAGTTCCCTGCAGATGCTCTGTAATTACTTCTTGCAGACACCCCCGACAGCCATTTGCTGTTGATTTGTGACACGTCTCAGGTTAGTATATCTCTTAACCCAGGTGCACTGCTGTACCTGTAACCCGGCCTGTAGCTTTTTCCTGCAGACTGTCAGCTGAATAGCTGGTTTCTCTCTTAGAGGCCTGTGGCGAACCCTTCCTTCTGTCACAATTATAATATATATATATATATATATATATATATATATATATATATATATATATATATATACATATATATATTATTAAAGTAATTATATCGCCCTTTGTTGAGAAACCGAAATCCGCTAGTGTTGCGTACCTTCCGGTAATGTAACCTCGCCACTAAGAGCCCCCAAATTATTAAAGTAATTATATCGTTTTTCAAAAAAGCATTGCCCAAGCGATTGTATTGTGTTTCCAAAGCACAAAGTAATTTATTTTAGCAGATGTAATATTTAACAGTTCAATACATATTTATAATACAGTACAGCCAATATCAAAAGATAAATACAAACCACACTGGCACCAGCGAACAGTATTTCACTCCAGAATACTGTGGTCAGAGTAGACTGAGGCTAGTGCCAGTGAGAGCTGTTATTATATACACTCAGTGTTACAGTGAGAACAATGCAGATGGTGTGGCTTGCTTCTATTGGTCCAGGTATCAGGAAGGTCCAGAGTGCTGCAGGTCATAGGCCAGTTCAAACCAAAATATCCAAAGGGGTGGGGGGGGGTCATCCAGAGGTTGTGCTCTGACTTTTCCCGCCAAGTCTCCAGTTTTAACTAGTATATTAGCATTTTATTGTTAGTATCACTGTAAGTATTTATTCCCTAACATCACAAACTAGAGTATGCAATGTGCAATCTCTTCGGCGAATGAACCGGACAACTGCTGATGAATAGGGGATTAAAATGATACCAGGCATGACACATTTCCTATAACCTGAACCTTAAATAACACTAAAGTGTACATATAATCATAATATATAAACTAATAATAAACTAAATACTATCTGCTCATAAATCACTCTATAACGGAACCAATATGAATATGAATTATATAAATGAACTAAATGTTGTAGTGCGAGTGTGTGCATGCGTATTTTACTGTGCGATCACAGTATGCCAAGTGTAGCGTGGCATACTGAGTACAATCGCACGATAAAACAATATTAACCAATATACTTTCGTTCATCCAATTATACAACTTCGACAGTTCCACCCTTTGATAATGTAATTAACTATCACCTTAAAGATTTTATATGCAGGATCTCAGTACCATGTTTCATTGCTCTGTAATGCAAGCCCCCCTTTGGTGTATGACCACGCTGTCTGTAGATCATAAGAGAGAGCCTTAATCCTCAAAACAATTTCTTTCTTTTACTATAGACTGTATAGCTCTGGAGCTTGGAGATAACCTTTTTGTATGCCCTTCATGGGTGCAATAAAACATGTAATACATTATTTGGAATGGTACAGAGTGCAATAGTACATGTATCAGTTATACAGAAAACTCTACTACAGTTCTTCATGTCTAACAGGTTCATTTGTCCAAAGCAAAGACAACATTTAGATAGTACATGTTCATCAATAACATCATCCTATTTCTATCAATAATATCATATACAGTCTCCTTCAGCTTGCATTAGTATATACACTTCTAATAATGTCATCAGTTATTTTTACCAACACTTGTGGGCGGGCTATTGTTTGTTCGTTCTTCCCAGTCTCCCAATACTCAAGTTTCTTTGTACTTGAAACAGCGGTTGGCTTGCCAAATATTGGGAGACTCCAGATTAAGGGACCTAGGTGTCGTACTTTTCCCCTAGTGATCTCCCACCCATAATTCGGATACCTCAAGAATATTTAGTGGAAAGAGAACTAGTCCTACTCGATATAATCACTGAGGCACGTGAGAGCACGCCCAGCACTTAGTTTAATCTAAAACCTTACCCACCCAAGAATCATATTCATTCTCAAGGATGCCTGCTCAAGTCTGAATATTACTGGACTGGCATCGCTGGATGTACCTCTCCTCAACTATGGGGTTAACGTACTTACGGACGTAATACTACTCAGACAATAGCCCCTCACACTATCTCCAAGCTTTCCAAATTTTCCTTTACCCCTGAATTGAATAGAGTAATTGGCTGGACCGATTGTGCTACTAACTTCTTCTACATCCCCAACTCTTCAATATCATTACCTGAACCAGCCTCTGTCACCTGTCAACAATTAAAATAATTGACTGTCCTAAAAAGAGAATGAGATGAGAGAAACACAGAACAGGAAAACTACAACTTCATGCTGGACAACTGTCTTAGCCTTTGGCTCAGGTGCTACTAACTGCATTCGAGGCCTTCCAGAACAGATTCATGAGGGCACTTGGACCCTTCTCTGGGTGTTAGCTCCTCTGCATTGGGTGAAATGGGCACCAGTGTGTCTCTGTTACCCTTGAAGTCGTGATGATGGTAGCCTACATCTGGTACCCGTCTGTCAAATAACCTGAGCCTAGGAAATTACTGTTCCACAACTTACTCTACCGGTCTAACGTCCTGACAGTTAGTGTAAATTTTCAGGAGACAGTGTTTTGTACGTTCTTGGTTACTGTCTCACTATTTACCTCTCCTCTCAAGGTCTAGACTAGTCTCGCAGCTAAAAACTCATCACAAGAGAAGTCAAAAACATTTAAAAAATCAACAGGTTAGGAGGCAGTTCAGGAGTGGTCTTGATAGTGGGGAGGACTAGTGGCTAAAGCAATCAGCCACTTCAATCAAGTTCCAACTCTCATTCTATTCAATTCGTTCTACCTAGTACCGTTACTTAATGTGCACACTGGTTTGTGACTAATCAAAAAGTATGTAATTTGTTACCACTACTCATACATTATACATTTATTATCAATAACGTGAATACCCCTATCACCTATTATAACTCTAGGGCTATCACATTGAATAACAAAAGCTTTGAGTATGACATAGTAATACATTAGACACATTTCAATACACCTTTACCTAGACATATTTTATCAGTACACCAGTGTTATACTTGAGGATCCTGCAAGGTGGTAATTGGATGACGTGGATTTATTTTACCTGGAGAAAAACCCATCTGCAGGAGGGATATGGGATGGCTCTATTGGTATCATCTTCCTGACATTCTCTCAATCAAGACAGGACGTTGCCGTCCTATTAGCTTGTGCAGAAACATCTGGTGTACCCCAATATACTCTTACCAGCTTGCACATACCTTCTGTACCCAGCTGAGCCAGACCATGTGCTTTCCCCGCTAGGTCTGGAAGATACACTCTGGGAGCTACTGGTCCACCTTGTCCATCTCTCCAGGGTCCGCCAGACTCCTAACCACATCTCTTCACCTTCCAGACAGTTTATTCTTCAGGTAACACAAATCTTCATATATTAACCAATATGTGTATGCGTGCATATGTGTGTGTTCACACTTTAAAACAAAACAATACAACGAAAAACAAAACAAAACATAGATTTGTCAGCTGTCACATAAAACCCTGCTGTCTATTTGACAACTATGTTCGCCCAGGTGTGACAGCCATGTATAGTTGTGTGTGTAAGTGTGGACTTTACTAGCAGCTACTTCAGTTGGTAACTGTGTTACTGTATCAAGTCCTCTATGTAGTGTCCTACTCATGTGCTGGTATTGCTATAAAGGATTTCTAAGTCACCTCAACGTCGCCCCCTAGACTAGAAAAATGCTGAAGACCAATGTATATCAAGTGATTTTCCCTCTGCCAACTCACATGCCATTTTCAGTACCCCATGTTCAGCTACTTGGCTAAGTGAGAAGGGCAAAGGGGTCTATCTCTATAACACTTTCTTCAAATATAACAGTATCCAGTATATGTCTAACAGTGAAAAAATATAAAACACGAAAATTTTACATTTTCTAGGGTTTCACATTATGTCGTATCTTGTGGCAAAAATCCTACTCCAATATTCTACACAGAGATGCATATCTGTATGTCTAACCTCTAGCGATCCATCCACCCTTTGTGCATAAATATAAAGGCACACTTTGTACAGGAGGCAAAAATGTCTTAGCCCCATTACTGAGACCGTGTCTACGTCTTTTTGTATCTCTATACAAGAAAAGAGAGAGAGATACTAGCATAGATGTAAAGAATGAGAACATAGGAGAGCAACGAATAATAAGAATAGAAAGATTTGAATACAAGTGTTTGAAAACAAATAGAAATGCAGAAAGGGAGATTTTACAGCAAACATGACAGCTGGATTGGACACTATGGGAAAATGGCTGTATTCATTCCACTAATCCCCTTAGCTATTCGCTAAACTATGACCCCTCCCCATACTTGACTAAGGGGTCTTACATCAACCGTGCAATCCATTGTCGTCCGTCATTTGTTCATTTAGAACTCGGTATCACCATAACTACATACCTTTGCAACGGACTTCCTGACTTATAATAGAGAAATGAAAAATTAACTCTTGGTGACTCATACTTATCTGAAATATATAAAAAGATATTTTAGAGCAAAGTATGTACATACTTCATTTTTGGATAATGATAATGATTCTCAGCCAAACCAATTATCATAAGTCACTGCAGCCTAAAACAAAGAGTGTTCCAATGATCCATTGTTAATTTGTCTTTCAAGAGTAATTATTCTACTTCTCTATCCCACCCACCCTTAATCACTAAGGGCTAGATTTACTAAGCTGCGGGTTTGAAAAAGTGGGAATGTTGCCTATAGCAACAAATCAGATTCTAGCTTTCATTTATTTAGTACTTTCTACAAAATGAAAGCTAGAATCTGATTGGTTGCTATAGGCAACATCCCCACTTTTTCAAACCCGCAGCTTAGTAAATCTAGCCCTAAGTCTATATTCCTTTTGTCTACCCTTATTTGTGAGAAGAAAAGACAAGATAGTTATCTTTAAACAACAAATGAAACAAACATTTTCATTCTTTACCATCGGCCAGCGATCAGGAAAGCAAACATGTGACAACATAAAACAAACAAGAAAAATCAACAAAATGTACTTTTAAACCTGCACACTAATTCTTACCACAGATTAACATTTACCTTGTCTGGTTGTAGGACTATAGGTATGACCTGACTTATAGAGTTGACTATAGTTCTTCCTCAAAACATTTGCTGCTGTGAGGTGTGCAGGTGACTGTTGGAAAACTTCTGTGACTTGTGTGCGCCTTCTCTGTGGGTGTCTATGTAATTCCCCTTTAGGTGGCTCAAGTCTATTTGCTTCCGCTCTTGTCATTGTACAGTCCCTTGCTTGATGTCCTGTTTCATGACATCTAAAACACTTCCTCAACTCACGTTGTTTCTGTTCCTTAAACCAGGTGATATTATACTGTGGTCGTGTGTGCAGTTCCTCTAGTGCTGGGATACTTACCATCATTACCCTATCACTTAGTTTCTCTTTTTGTTTATTTATACTTCTATCATGTCCTATAGCTGACTCCCTGAGAACATTTACAGTGATTCCTCTCCAGTGTGGTAATAAAGTTTGCACCCTTCTATTCAAATTTTCCCTGAGGCCATCCATTAGCACTGAAACAGCAACCTCCCTGTAGTGTACATTATCTTTTATGTCTGATACCCCAGTGTCATCGGCCATCTCTATCAGAGCCCTGGAAAAATAGTCTGTTGCATTGTCACTATCCTTTTTGTTTGATAGCAAAAATTTTACTCCAGTCCACTATCGTAGGAAAGTATATGGCACCTGAGAAATTATGCGTTTAATATTTTCATGGTTATCACCCTCTGTTGAGGATCTATCCTTCTCCAACATACAATCCTTAATAAACTTTTGTATATCAGTATTGAGAGGAAGACAGGTCTTCAACACTACTCGCCAATCGTTATTAGTTGGCTCGTACACATTACCATAATATCTAATAAACTTCTGACATTTGGCCAAATCTTTTCTAGGATCAGGGAAATTAGACAAAATTGAAAACATTTCAGACCTAGTCCATGGATCATGCTTTGCTACATGTTTTAAGGGAACTTAATCATCTCTGTCCGCCTTCCCATTAGGAACTGCTGTTGTGCAAACAGGATGTAAGCCTACCAAATCACTATGTTCTGAACTGGTTGCTGAAATTGCTGTTGCAGTACAATGGATGTCTCCCCCTTTGTTAACCTTCACATTATTCTCACCACTTTCAGCCGCTGCCCCTGCTGGTGGGATCGTTCCTTTTCTTTGTCCTGAAACATTACTTTTAACATTACTTAAAACAACATACAAGTTACTAGTTACAGCTTTTTCATTTTTGGTATAGGCTGTACTCACCGCCCCGACCACATTTGTCGGGGGTGTGCGCTGGGGCTCAGTTCGCCACGCTTTTCAACGGCTATTTCCGCTATGCGCGCGCTTTTCGCCACACTTACTTCCGCTGTGCACTCGCTGCTCTGCCACGTGTTGCCTTCCATTTGTCACAACTTTAAACAATCATCATGTCTAGTTCTCACTTCTGTTGATCTAATCAACCACACCTTTTCTTTAACATTATCCAGTACCTCTGAATCAAAACTCCCTATTGTTGGGAAAGGCCTAACACAATCTTTGGTCATCTTGACCCACGTGTCGCAATGAGCCGTTGCGTATGCACCATATTTCTTACACATGAGAAATCTTGCTGAATCAATAAGGCCTTCCTTAGGCAGTACATTGGCCATCTCTAGCGTATGTTTAGCACCCATGTTGAACAGTACCAATATCTATGTGGACCACAAATAATACCGCAGTACCCTGTCTCTTCCACAAACACTTTCAACCCTTTGCTACAAACAATCTACCGCTAGAGATCTCTAATGGCCGTGGACGTATTTTCTCAAACCATGTCCACTCGCTTCCTCTCGCACCAAACCCCTAACCCAGAAATATCAATGTGGGCGACAGGGCATTCAGCTCCTCGATACCCTGGCTCTACCAACAAATCTGTTGAGTTTATTATCACTGGTAGCACAAAGTCGATACAATCAACCAGCCTTTCCAATATAATTCCTCCAAGCTGCTCTCCCAATTCACAATCACGGTTGTCCTTACCATGCGGTCAGATCGCACCGCTTACTAATACTAATGATCAGTAAACCTTGCGATCTATTGGGCGCACTTGGCGAAAACCTCCTTTGTTTTCGCCTTCGATATATCTGCCTAATATACCGTTCAACAGTTGGGCACCTGCCTCGTCAGATAGCAACTGACATTCTATTCAACAATAGATCAAACTTTAGTGTATTTAAATCACAAAATCACACAACATACACCATTTCTGCGCAGAAAATCCAAGTTCCCAACAATAGTAATAATGTTTCAGAGGCTTTCAAAAGTGATTATATTATGCGTATATAACAACTATCAAAACGATTGTTTAAACACGTGGCAACAATACCGGAAGTACACATACGCTAAGCAGGAAGTACACATACCCTATGCAATGCAAAACCTTTTAAAACGCAAAACGACAATAAAAAGAAAAAAATTTCTTTCTTGTCCCTAGATTCAAGTAAGCGTTCCTTCAGATTATGCAACAACGGACATTTGGCTTCTCAACACAGAATGAACAACAGGTTTTGAACACATTGCGTTCTTTCCCGTATGTGACGCGTCAATCCACCCTTTGTTGAGAAACCGAAATCCGCTAGTGTTGCGTACCTTCCGGTAATGTAACCTCGCCACTAAGAGCCCCCAAATTATTAAAGTAAATATATCGTTTTTCAAATAAGCATTGCCCAAGCGATTGTATTGTGTTTCCAAAGCACAAAGTAATTTATTTTAGCAGATGTAATATTTAACAGTTCAATACATAATTATAATACAGTACAGCCAATACCAAAAGATAAATATATACCGCGCTCGCTGCGCTCCCACTGGCACCAGCGAACAGTATTTCACTCCAGAATACTGTGGTCAGAGTAGACTGAGGCTAGTGCCAGTGAGAGCTGTTATTATATACACTCAGTGTTACAGTGAGAACAATGCAGATGGTGTGGCTTGCTTCTATTGGTCCAGGTATCAGGAAGGTCCAGAGTGCTGCAGGTCATAGGCCAGTTCAAACCAAAATATCCAAAGGGGGGGGTCATCTCTCTAGGGGTTGTGCTCTGACTTTTCCCGCCAAGTCTCCAGTTTCAACTAGTCTATAAGCATTTTATTGTTAGTATCACTGTAAGTATTTATTCCCTAACATCACTAACTAGAGTATGCAATGTGCGATCTCTTCGGCGAATGAACCGGACAACTGCTGAAGAATAGGGGATTAAAATGATACCAGGCATGACACATTTCCTATAACCTGAACCTTAAATAACACTAAAGTGTACATATAATCATAATATATAAACTAATAATAAACTAAATACTATCTGCTCATAAATCACTCTATAACAGAACCAATATGAATATGAATTATATAAATAACTAAATGTTGTAGTGCGAGTGTGCGCGTGCATATTTTACTGTGCAATCGCAGTATGCACGTGTTGCGTGGCATACTGAGTGCAATCGCACGATAAAACAATATTAACCAATATACTTTTGATCACCCAATTATACGACTTTGACAATATATATATATATATATATATATATATATTCATATATATATATATATATATATATATATATATATATATATATATATATATACATACATATACATATACAAGTTAACCCGTGTATGATACTCATGCATTCTAGTCAAATCAAGCTACTTAAGGTGTTAAAAAGGTTCTTGTCATGCATTTGGGCCATAGCCCAGGCCTCAACCACCAACCACTCCCAACTGTCACTTGTCCTTCAAGAAATATATATATATTTTTTTTAAATCTTTATAAACACTTTTAACAATTAACAAATTAAATTAACAAATTAAAAACATCTTAGTATACCAAATTTCAGCCCTTTCTGAATTTTTTTTTCACACACACTAACAATTTAGTAGGTCAGTGTATAATCCCGCCCAGCAGGTGGCGCTTCAGCTTGGTTTTATTTTTTACACACACACACAGACAGACTAACACACGCCACTAGACATTTATATTATAGATATACATATACATATATATATATATATACATATATATACATATATATACACACATACATATATATATACGTTCATATATATATATATAAACACATACATATATATACACATACATATATATATATATATATACACATATATATATACATATATATATATATATATATATATATATATACATATACACATATATATATATATACACATATATACATATCTAATATATATAAGTCTAGCGGCGTGTGTTAGTGTGTGTGTGTGTGTGTGTGTGTGTGTGTGTGTGTGAGTGTGTGTGTGTGTGTGTGTGGAAAAAACTATTTTCTCAGAAAGGGTTCATCCAATTGACCTGAAATTTGTTATACTGACATTATTTGACAAAAAAATTATAATAGTGAAGTCAGTTAACTTCCATCACCCCCCTTCCCCCCGTGGGAGGGGTAGTAAAGGCTAAATTTACCAGTTGTGTGTAGTATGCCTCGGCAACTACGAGATTTATTTGCATACATTTGCGTCTTTGGCTCTCCGACTGATCCACGCAAATTGGGGGGAAAGTTATTTTACTAAGAGGTGACTTCAGACAATGCTTGCCGGTTCTACCGCATGCAATGAGAGCTGAATACATTGTATGCGATGATATTGTTAAATCTATGTCGAATCGAGCAATTTTTGTGTGGAAATAATGGAAGGTGCAATTAAGATTGTGAGCGGATCCGGCCGGACATGCCGGCAACTGATGCAACGGTCGGAAGCCCGGGCTTAAAGGAACCGCCTAAGAATCCACAACATCTGGACATCGATCTTTGGGAACCACCAAACCGGAATGCCATCCTGGGAGTCACAGCAGGAGTTCCACAAAAGCATTGGTCGGTGGTGTCGCAGATGAGCCCACCCCGCCTGTCAATGAGGATACGGACTGGTCCGCAATACCAATTTTGTTTCCTTTGCAGGACTTTGCTCGAGACCAACTTAATGATGCCACTTTGGAACATGCCTTTAAAAGTGTGACTGAGGTAAATGGGGTAGCGAAAGCCGCCCAGCCTGCAGAAGGTATACCATATTTTATTGTTAAACATAATTTCCTATATATAGTTGCTAATGTGCAGGGGGAAAATGTAGAACAATTAATGGTTCCTTAGGTCCATGTGCCCTTAGTGTTAAAAGCAGCACATACACATCTCTGTGGGGGACACCTAGGGGAGGATAAAACACGGGAACGAGTTCTGCTTAGGTTTTACTGGCCCGGTGTACACATGGCAGTGAAAAAGTAGTGCCGGTACTGTCCCATCTGTCAGAAAACCTGTCCCAAACCCATGTACAGGGCACCTCTCGTTCCAATACCAATAGTACAAGTTCCCTTTGAACGGATAGCTATGGACCTTGTGGGGCCCCTGGAAAAATCTGCACGTGGGCACCAATATATACTAGTGGTGCTTGACTATGCAACCAGGTATCCAGAGGCAATTCCCCTACGAAACATAAAGTCCAGCACCATAGCTAAAGAACTTGTATTGATGTTTACACGCTTGGGAGTACCCAAAGAAATTCTCACAGACCAGGGTACTCCATTCATGTCTAAACTGATGAAGGACATGTGTCAGTTGCTAGGGGTTACGGCGCTTCACACCTCTGTATACCATCCACAAACAGATGGCTTGGTGGAACGCTTTAACCGCACATTAAAGCACATGCACAGGAAAGCAGTGGCTCATGAGAAAAAAGATTGGGACACTCTTATTCCCTATTTGATGTTTGCCATCCGTCAGGTACCTCAAACTTCAACAGGGTTTAGTCCCTTTGAGTTATTGTTTGGAAGACAGAGGTATCTTGGATATGTTAAAAGAAGGGTGGGAGCAGCAAGGTCCCAGGGAGCCAAATCTGGTACAATTTGTGTCCCAAATGTATGAGAGGCTAGGAAAGATAGGGCCTATTGTGCAGCAACATGTAAAAGAGGCTCAGGAACGACAGAAGAAAAGTTATAACAAAAGTGCTGTTGTTTGATCTTTCAAGCCTGGGGACAAGGTCCTAGTCCTGGTTCATACCCAGGAAAGCAAACTTTTTGCCCATTGGCAGGGTCCGTATGAAGTTCTAGAGGCTGTCGGTCCTGTCAATTACAGAGTCCACCAGATAGGTAGGAGAAGGGAGGAGCAAATATATAATGTGAACCTCCTTAAACCCTGCTCCAGTTAGATGTAAATGAAGAGTCCACTAGTGAATGGAATAGTCCCATTGTGCTTGTCCCGAAACCCAATGGGACAATTAGGTTCTGCAATGACTTTAGGCGCCTAAACAGTATGTCGCAGTTTGATGCCTATCCGATGCCACGTGTGGATGAACTAGTGGAAAAACGGGATTTATACTTACGATAAATCTTTTTTACTGAGTCCATCTGGGGGACACTCCTTAACCATGGGGTTGAGTCGGGGGGAGGAATCTGGCACCCAAAGAGTTAACTTTTTTCAGCTGACAGCATATCACCCCCGCCAATTCCCACATACCTCAGTTTGATTACAAAAGCCATTAGGAAGATAGGCCAATCAACCAAGACACACCACTCAACAGAGGGGGGAGTGGAGAAAAAACAACGAAAAGACAGGGGGGATCGGAGAGTCCCCCAGATGGACTCAGAGAAAAAGATTTATCGTAAGTATAAATTCCGTTTTCTCTTTCATCCATCTGGGGGACACTCCTTAACCATGGGGACTTACAAAAGCAATCCCTCTGAAGGGTGGGACCGCTCTGATCTCCTTGCACGCAGAACACTATGGCCAAAGGAGGCGTCCCCAGACACAAATATATTAAATTGGTAGAATTTCGTAAAGGTATGGACCGAGGACCAGGTGGCTGCTTTGCACAGCTGGTCCGCCGTGGCTCCATTACGAGCCGCCCAAGACGCCCCAACCGACCGGGTAGAATGGGCAACAATACGTTTCGGCACAGGGAGATTAATACTTTGGACATAAGCCTCCCTGATAGTCAGGGTAAGCCATCTGGCAATAGTTTGCTTAGATGCTGGCCATCCCCGTCAAACAACACAAATAGAGACTCTGTCTTACGTATCTTTGCAGATCTCTTAACATATATACGTAATGCCCTCACTACGTCCAAATATTTATTTGTCTTTGTTCTTCTGTTTGGTTCTTGTCCAGCAACCACCAGCTGAGGACCTACCTTCTCTACTGGTACCTCGAGCACGGGAATGCTCCTCTGGGATGGGACCCTGCCCAGGGTAAGGTCGTGAAAGATGTCACCATCTTTCCCAGCAGCTTCAAAGACCTGGCTACTGACAGCCTCTTGTCTGACAGGATCCTGCGTGTCCACTCCATCTAGGACCTCAACTTGTCCTGTGGAGACAACCTTCTGCTGCGTACCAAGTCCCTCACTAGTCTCAAGAAACTCATTCTTAGACAAGGGATTCTCTGTGACCCATTCAGACTCTAGAAGTTCGGTCATAGACTGAACAACTCGTCTAGCCTTAGCACCCTGAATGGGTGTGACTAAAACCTTTTCCCTTACTGGAAATTCTAAGCCTGTATAGCTTCGTCTGAACGAAGCAAATCGACAGCCCTGAGCTCTTTCTGATTTGACAGAAGCCAGCGAGGTAATTTTTTTCTAAAACCTGAGGTGAGCTGGTCCCATGAATTCTATCACGATATTTTGGACCTACTCGTCTACCGAGGACCCTGTCTGCTGCCGGGCAAAGCCAAGCAGCCGTCCTCCCACCCCACCCTCTGGAACCAGAGGTGGCTGGTAGTCATGCCGCTGGTCTATCCGGCAGCTTGGCAGAAGAAGCTCTCCGCGCCACAGGGGCAAAGGATGACCTTCCCCTACGGGACTGTCTCCTGGATTCCACGGCCCCTGGATCGGTAGTCTGGCCTCTGCCAGACCCACCCCCGTAAGGAGGCTGTCTGAAAGAACTAAACCTAGGCCTAGCCCTAGGTCTTGGAGTATTTACAGGCAAGGACGTCTTCTTGCCCCCTGAAGCCTGTAAAATCCAAGAGTCTAATTCTGGACCAAATAACATCCCACCCGTATACGGGATGGATTCTAATGATCGTTTAGACTCTGCATCCGCATTCCAAGCCCTTAACCATAATGCCCTTCTAGCTACTACAGCTGTAGCTGAAATAGACGAAGCTATGGAGGCCGAATTATGGGCCACTTCATATACATAGCCTGCTGCCTCCCTTAGCTGCATGGCCAGAGGCAGTAAATCTGAATCCTGCAAGGCAGACTCTAACTGCCCTGCCCAGACTTCCATGGCCCTAGCTACCCAGGTAGAGGACAATGCTGGCCTGAGGCTAATACCGGCGGCCGAGAAGATCGACTTCAGCAGGGATTCTAATTTCTTGTCAGTCGCGTCCTGTAAGGTCGCTGACCCGGGTACAGGTAGTGTAGTCTGATGAACCAATCTCGCCACAGGTGTATCCACCTTTGCCACCTGTGTCCAATGGGTCATATCCTCCTCCTGAAGGGGATACAATACGGCAAACTTCCTTGGCATAGAGAACCTTTTATCTGGATTTTTCCAAGAGGCCTCTACAATATCCCTCAACTCAACTGAGGGAGGGAACCTGACCACCTGCTTAGAAGCCTTCTTAAAGAGGGAGCGGTCCAAAGACTTCGTCTCCTCTACTTCAGCAAACCCCAGGGTCTGACGAACTGCTCTTACCAGATCGTCCATACCCTGGTGCCTAGAGTTTCCTTTTAACTCTATAATGGACACATCTGAATCGTCCAACAATTCCCCCTCCTCCTCTGAGGAACTCTCAGAGTCTGACACTGACCACAGCGCTTTAGCTGTTTGTCTACGTCTTTTAACACTACCCTTGTGTCTGGGGTTCTCCAGTAGATGGGTAAGCCGGTCCAGGCTTTTAGCCACCACTGACCAACCCACCTCTCCCATCTGGGAAACCCCCGGGAGGGCTGGGGAGGGAAATACACCGACCCCTGGGGAAAATGACTCATCTGTCATTCCTACTGTTATACCCTGAGAAACCACAGATGTAGCTGGGATCTCAACTGGTTTAGATAACAGATTTACAAGGGTATTAACTCCCTGTGTTAAGACAGCCGCCCACTCAGGAGGATCTACCGTTATGGTGGAGGTGTCTATAGGCTGTTTCACAGGAGCCACAGTGCAGGCTGCACAGAGCCCCCCCTGATCCAGCCGTTCACTTGCTAGTTTAACATTACATTTTGAACAGACATTATGTTTGGTACCTGTTGTTTTGCTTTTGTCTGCCATCACAATATAAGAAAAACTAAATCACGTTTCAAAATTCACAAACACTTCTCCAATTTATCAGAAAATACAGATTAGGTTATATTAACATATCATAGTATTTCTGATTTAAATAATACAGGCTTGGAGAACTTTATAGTTTTCTCATTAACAACAGTTCTCTCAACACATCATTGTCTTATAATATACATGTCTACACATGCACACACATACACACAGAAGAAAATAAAAGTGATACTCAGCGGGGAAGATATGTGTCAACAGTGCACTTCTCTTCAAATGACTGCTGCAACTGTCCTCCTTTTGAAGCTTGGCGCCAAAAAGGGATCTTCCACGTGCTCACTCAGCGGGGGAGGTCAAGAGGTGTTTCTCAACACATTCCCCTACCACTGAAATCTCCTTCTGTGTTTCTGCTAACAGTGATTTCCCCAATCTACAGGTGAAATCCTGTTGCTTTATCTTTCTCACATTTTGCTACCACAGCGCAAAATACAGGTACATATTTATCTATGAACCAGTCAAAAGATAGTATTTCTGTTCCTTTTCCTCTATATAGAGAGTATAAGGTATAATTTTTTTTAGTCAAGCTGAAAGGCTGCAGCAGGTTTTTCAGTAATGACTGCAATTAGCACAGAACACCTGGGCCCATTTAGCACTACATTTGGAACAGACAATATGTTTGGCACACCCAAACACTTCCACAACCTTTATCAGAAAATACAGACTAGGTTATTTAACATATCATAGTATTTTTGATTAAATAAGACAGGTTTGGAGAACTTTATAGTTTTCCTTAAACACAGTTCTCTCAACACCTCATAGTCTTATGATACACATGCATATACAGAAGAAACAAAGTGATACTTAGCGTGGAAGATATGTTTCAACAGTGCACTTCTCTTCAAATGACTGCTACAACTGTCCTCCTTTTGAAGCTTGGCGCCAAAAAAGGGATCTTCCACCTGCTCACTCAGCGGGGGGGGGGGGGGAAGCGGTGTTCCTCAAACACATTCCCCTTCCACTGGCTCTCCTTCTGTGTTGTTTACCTTAAAAGCGTTTTGCCCTTTCTCTTATATTAGGGGAAAACCTGTTAGAATGTGTTCCCCGCTAGCGCTACTCAAAGTGCGCCATCCTCAAGAATTCACTGCCATCCCCATGGGAGGAGGAATTTGGTATACTCCAGCTGGCTTCCGGGGAACCTCAGCAGTAAAGGCACTCTCTGCCTAATGGCAGCGCCCGTCCTACATCAGTGGGGAGAGTCTCTTGCCGACTGCTTCCCGCTGTGAGAAGCGCTTCTTACCTCTCTGTCAGCGGGGCCGCCCCCCCCTCCCCCCTGACAGGCGCTTCTCCCACGAGTCAGCTCCGTTTCCACGGAGCCTCTCGCCACTGTCAAAAGAAAAAAACTGCAAAAGAAAAGGAAAAAACCTATAACCAGTGAGCCCTGTTCACTGTCTCTCTTTTAGCTCTTCATGTGCAACCTTCTTCCAAGGGCACCCAATTCAAACTGAGGTATGTGGGAATTGGCTGGGGTGATATGCTGTCAGCTGAAAAAAGTTAACTCTTTGGGTGCCAGACTCCTCCCCCCGACTCAACCCCATGGTTAAGGAGTGTCCCCCAGATGGATGAAAGAGAAATCTTGCTGGTAGCAATTATTTAACAACCCTTGATCTAACAAAGGGTTATTGGCAAGTTCCTCTGACTTCCACGGCCAAGCCAAAGACTGCATTTTCCACCCCTGATGGTCTCTATCAATATAAAGTCCTACCCTTTGGGTTGCATGGGGCAACTGTCACCTTCCAAAGGGCTATGAATAAATTGCTACGACCTCACACAGCATATGTAGCTGCTTACTTGGATGATATAGTGATTTATACCCCAGACTGGGGATCACATTTAGCCAAAGTTGAGGCAGTCTTAGCTTCATTACGGTCCAAAGGGTTAACAGCTAACCCAGAGAACTGTGCCATAGCCATGAGAGAAGCCAAATATTTGGGGTACATTGTTGGTCGAGGGCATGTAAAACCCCAGCTAGACAAAGTGGAGGCAGTCAAAAATTGGACAAGACGAGAGAAACAGTCACAGTTAAGAACCTTTTTAGGCTTAGTAGGTTACTACAGGCGGTTTGTAAGCCACTTCGCCACTAGAGCTGCTCCACTTACGGACATGTTAAAAAAAAGTTGTCCAGATAGATTAACCTGGTCTGACTCTGCAGAAACCGCCTGGTCTGATCTTCGGTTAGCTCTTTGTTCCTCTCCAGTTCTACAAGCACCAGATTTTACCCGGAGGTTCTTCCTCCAAACTGATGCTTCTGGTGTTGGCTTAGGTGCAGTCTTGTCACAGGAGAAGAATGGAGTAGAAAATCCTGTCCTGTACCTAAGTCGTAATTTGCTTCCAAGGGAACAAAAATATGCCACTGTGGAGAAAGAATGTCTCGCCATAAAATGGGCTACAGAAGCTCTGCGCTATTATCTCCTAGGCAGAGAGTTCACCCTAATAACAGACCATGCACCATTAAGATGGATGCAGAACATAGGCCTGGGATTCTACACAAAAATGCAGATGCGTTGTCACGAAAATATGCGCTCCTCGCGAAGTCCACGTCCCCCTACTTGGAGACGCTAGGGGAAGGGATATGTAACAAAAGAAGGCATTTAGCTGGCAATATGCAGAGAAAGCAGGGAAGTAGAGTAAAACATTGGCACAGTTATGTACCTAGGTGGAGATTAAACCAGGTAAAAACATATGTGTAGTTTAAAATTGGTTTACTTGCATGATTTAAAAGCTGCTTCCTCTCAGCAAACAGACAGGGTGGGTCTGATAGTCTAAACAGAGCCAGGGATGGGCGTTTCCTTTTAAAGAGAAGGTGGGTGCGTCACCTGTCCATCAAGCTAGGCCTGTGGGAGGAGTGTCAGGTATAAAACCCTGCTTGTTTCATTGTTCAGGGAGATCAACACTGGGCTAGCTGGCTGATCTGGACAGAGAGCTGGACTATGTATAGTAAGCGTTGAGGGTCTCCATAACTGCTGTGCAAGTATACGGTGTCAAAACATTATTACCATCCTGACAATAAAGAACCATAAAAAGGAAGAAGTTGTACACGTGTGCTTCTGCATTAGCGGGCTCTTGCCACAATACATATATATATACATATATATATATATGTATATATATATATATCTACAAATATATATATATATATATATATATATATATATATATATATATACACATATATATATATATATATATATATATATATAATCTGCTTTAATCACAAACATATAGTGGTAACCTGGCTAAAACATAAATACCACACATCAGACGGCGCTAAAAAACAATCCTAATTTAAAATGAGTAATCACATATATTGTAGTATGTAATTCCCTTTCTAAAATCAGCATGGAAGTCCAAATTGACGGTATATTAAAAACCGAACTAGCTACAATATTCAAAGATAGAGCAGCAATATAACTCCCACAATAGTAGTCACTTTCAAATAATACGTGGATCAATTCTTCAAAACATCACGGTGTCCCCTTAGGGAATGCACTCACCAGACCTCCGTGATTAAACTGCGGGAAATCTTTCCACGATGACGGCTTCACTCCGGAGTTCACTCTCCAATGCTGTCACTGTTATCCGATCTGCCCCGCTACTTCCAGGACACGATCTGAATGGACACACTCACCAAGTGGAGATGAGACTCCCCCAATCAGTGATTAATCAATACCGCAAAAAGCTCCTGATGTATGAGAGCTAGTATCCGACCATATAATTCTTCTTGTAATCACTTTCTCGATCTGTATTTCCTCTAATACACATATATAAGTTCCGCAATCTTCATTGGTTGTCACTCACAGCGGTGAAGTGTAAAGCAGAAATGATATGTGGAAGAAAACGGAGAGCACTAATAGTGCATTATCCTTTTTTAAAAAAATCTATTTTTATTATTCAAGCAGAAAACTTCAAACACATACATAAAAAGGTATCACTTATGTAGTATTTTCTCAGTTGTACCCTCACCCGCATAAGATGTTAAAAATGCAAGAACAAATTATCCATAGAATCGCCTGCAATTCATCGGACTCAGTATTCACGGTAAGAGGTACAAATCCATAAAACCTCCCCAGCCAACGCGTTTCAATTCAACTAAATCTTTCTCAAGGCTTATGGGGAACACATCCAGACTTCCTACTTAACCTCATTCTAATTAGACTCACAGATGTATAGTATAATCACTAATGAGATAGCTCCTCACTGAGTCTTCATATTACATTCAGAAAAACGGACACTCCTTATTAATATTGAAGAGTGTTAAGGATGAAAAATACATACAAAAAACTGTCTTACTAATAAAGAGCATATACACACCAATAATAAAGCAATAAAACGTATTAAAACATATTAAAAATGGACTAGGACCATATATATAATGGTAATGCACTAAACAAAGGGGTATAATATCCTTATAATACACATACGTACAATAGATAAAATACATACGTATAATAAATAAAACAGGGAGAACAATTATCTACCAGGAATTATACTAAGAACCACTTAGTTTCAAAGTCCTTATTATGGCCCTTAGGAACCATGCTGATGTGTGGTATTTATGTTTTAGCCATTGTATCTTTGATTCAACTCCGTTGTGGATAGGAGTTACCATACATAGGCAGCTTTGAAACTAAGAGCCTGCGCTGTTTATTCTATCTATATTTGCTTGTATATAGTGGTAACCTGCCATGTATTGTAAGTCTTTGTTTGCAGAGGTCTCTGTGTGTGAATTCTTATATGGTTGTACCGCTCTTTAAATTCTGAGCGTATCAACTTCTAATTAGTAACCACATTGATATTAATTTAAATAGCTATTTCTAGCGCTATATTATTAGTCTATAACTCTATATGACGTTCCTAAATATATGATCAATCAATCAATAGTAGGTACATAGAATAAATCTATGCATATAAATTAATCAGTTTTAGGCATCCAAGCTTTGATCTATCATTTTATATAGTTATTTCTTTGGACCTTGAGTCCAATTGAGGTCAGGTCCCATAAGTTATGTAAATGATTTAGAGACTGATGAAGAGAAGACCCCCTCTTCAATAGAATTCTATTTAGCAAAACCAATTTGTTTGGCTTTCAAATTTGATCTATACAGACCTAGTGCTGGCTAGGCTTCCTCCAAGTTAATTAACATCCTAAAAGGAAGCCAATGGCAACCTATATTGGGACTGCACACATTCGGGGGTAAATGGAAAAAAACACACATATTCATTCACCCAGGAACTCACTTGCAAACAGGAATCAGAAGGGAAAACATATTTAACTTTTATCTGGAGACATGGCGTGGAATTCATATGGACTCAAACGGGGAGTCGTAAATTGTTTGAACATGAGGAAATAGACTTAGCTGTAAGTAATATTATTTTGATGGTAAAACTATAAATTATAGAAGTGGGACAGCATGGAGGGCTAATATGTATGCTTATATATATTTGTTTTCCGTCCCGAATGTGTGGGACATACTCTGAATATACTGCTTGTGAAAGCATAGATCATCAAGACAATATGATGATGTGTTTAATGGAAAAGGCTTGGAAAAGTTAGATTGAGTAAAATGTTTAACATAGGTAATTGTATGGTATTAGAAAAGTATGGTTTTCAATGTAACATGCTAGCATGTAAATGGTAGTGCATAGTTTGTTGGATTAAAATAGTTGATTTTAGACTCAGGGCTAGATTTACTAAGAATCGTGTTTGAAAATGCCACCCACCGCCGGCGGTTTAGTGGTTCAAACCGCGGCATTTACTATAGGGCGGCTTGAGGCTTCAATTTAAAATGACTGGCCTTGTATGGCAGATTGAAAAAGCTAAACCGCCGCCGGTTTTGTCCAAACCGCCGGCGGTTTGGATGAAACCGCCATCAAAACCGCCATCCAAAAGACAGGACAGGACAGTCTTATAACCTGCTTCAGAATGGCTTGATAGCTTAAATATGCTGTTTGAACTATTTTGCCATTCAGAACATTAGAGAAAGCACCATTGACATTTAATTTATGTTGGCAATCATTATTTATTGATTAAGGGGCAAAATGAATTAAATATTAACTTATAAGGAAATAAAAAAATGTAATTATATTAAGGGGATAAAATTATTTATTTATTATATTATTTGGACAATATGTCATGACAAATTGTGCA